>NW_026600405.1:115086-189831 GCF_029448725.1 Salvelinus fontinalis | reverse complement strand
GGCTCTGTGAGAGGAGACTCAGGAGAAGGGTAGAGTATAGAGTCCTGGGCTCTGTGAGAGGAGACTCAGGAGAAGGGTAGAGTAGAGAGTGCTGGGCTCTGTGAGAGGAGACTCAGGAGAAGGGTAGAGTAGAGAGTGCTGGACTCTGTGAGAGGAGACTCAGGAGAAGGGTAGAGTAGAGAGTGCTGGGCTCTGTGAGAGGAGACTCAGGAGAAGGGTAGAGTAGAGAGTGCTGGGCTCTGTGAGAGGAGACTCAGGGTTGTCTTTGTATTGCATCATCTTTCTGTGTTTTTCAACTTGCCGCAGTTTTCAACTGCAGTGTGGTGATGAGTTCACTACTGTATTATAACACATTTAACAACACCAGGGAAGGAAGGAAAGAAGAAAGGAAAAGAGGGAGAGAAGGAGAGAAGGAACGCCACGCCTCCAATACAGCCCCAGACTAAAACACACACAGCAACACACACTTCTCTGTGGGTGATGATGGTGTGTCTCTTCTCTGAGAATCAACAGTTCATTCGTATACACACACCCTGAACCCCCACCCCAATTCTCCACTGGCACACTCAAACCACACTCAAAACACACTCAAACCACACTCAAAACACACCACAACACATACTCCATGTCGGTACAATGAGAATCAACAGTTTCCCAGGGTCTTCACCTCCTGGATAGAGAGAATGTTTACTATACAGTCATAACATCTCTCTTGTCTTCTCATGATGGGAAATATACTCTGACACTGAAGAGATGCATTCTCTACCCCCTCCCTTAAAGCTAATGGTTTTAAATATAGGCGGAAGAGAATAGGAAAGTAACCTGTCCTTTAATAAACACTGTAGTGAGGGTTTGAAACACGAATCCCCTTCCAGTGATGACTGAAAGAGAGAGGTTGTTTTCACTCTCTGTGCCTGCGTCAATCGATTCCACGTGCAAACACTCTAACACACTGTTGCTTTTACCTCGGAGCACTACGGAGCTAGGAGATCTCTGCCAACAAGTGGGCTGGAGTCTTGTCCTCTCTCACTCTGCCTCGTTCTCTCTCTGCCCCCCTCTCTCTCTCCCCCCCTCTCTCTCTGCCCCTCTCTCTCTCCCCCCTCTCTCTCTGCCCCTCTCTCCCTCCCCCCTCTCTCTGCCCCCCTCTCTCTCTCTCTCTTTCTCTCTGTTCCCAGGTATGCTGTTTTATTTATTCTACCCCTCACCTCTCTTTCGTTTTCTTTGTCTTTCTATCATTATCTCTTACTCCCTCATGTTATCCATGATGATGATGAAGATTAAATCCCCACGTATCTATTTTTTTTAATTTATTTAACCTTTATTTAACTAGGCAAGTCAGTTAAGAACAAATTCTTATTTTCAATGACGGCCCAGGAACACAACTGCCTTGTTCAGAGGCAGAACGACTGATTTTTACCTGTCAGCTCAGGGATTCAATCTAGCAACCTTTCGGTTACTGGCCCAACACTCTAACCACTAGGCTACCTGCCACCCCATCTAGGTGCGCGCACACACACACACACACACACACACACACACACACACACACACACACACACACACACACACACACACACACACACACACACACACACACACACACACACACACACACACACAGTACATACTCTCGCCCTGTTAGCTGGGGAGAACTAAATTAACCTACAAGGTTTTCTCCTCTGTGAAAAGCCCTTACTAAATAAAAAATGAAAAGGTGCCGGAGCCTGGATCACCTGACGGTGCACATTTTGTGCTGGTGTTTGGGAATTTATCACCACACACTCAGACTACTACTCAGACACACAACACTTTATTTCCGTATTGCAGAAAAGTGAAAAATGTCATTTCTTTTGTGTCCTCTTTCTTTCTTTGCTCATCTCTCCTCCCTACACCTTTCTCATCTCTTTCACTCTCTCTTTACTCTCTCTGTTCTCTCTCCATCTTCTTGTTTTCTCTCTTAACTCTCTCTGTTCTCTCTCCATCTTCTTGTTTTCTCTCTCTCTCAACACCCTCTGTTCTCTCTCCATCTTCTTGTTTTCTCTCTCTCAACACCCTCTGTTCTCTCTCCATCTTCTTGTTTTCTCTCTCAACACCCTCTGTTCTCTCTCCATCTTCTTGTTTTCTCTCTCTCTCAACACCCTCTGTTCTCTCTCCATCTTCTTGTTTTCTCTCTCTCAACACCCTCTGTTCTCTCTCCATCTTCTTGTTTTCTCTCTCAACACCCTCTGTTCTCTCTCCATCTTCTTGTTTTCTCTCTCTCTCAACACCCTCTGTTCTCTCTCCATCTTCTTGTTTTCTCTCTCAACACCCTCTGTTCTCTCTCCATCTTCTTGTTTTCTCTCTCAACACCCTCTGTTCTCTCTCCATCTTCTTGTTTTCTCTCTCTCTCAACACCCTCTGTTCTCTCTCCATCTTCTTGTTTTCTCTCTCAACACCCTCTGTTCTCTCTCCATCTTCTTGTTTTCTCTCTTAACTCTCTCTGTTCTCTCTCCATCTTCTTGTTTTCTCTCTCTCTCAACACCCTCTGTTCTCTCTCCATCTTCTTGTTTTCTCTCTTAACTCTCTCTGTTCTCTCTCCATCTTCTTGTTTTCTCTCTCTCTCAACACCCTCTGTTCTCTCTCCATCTTCTTGTTTTCTCTCTTAACTCTCTCTGTTCTCTCTCCATCTTCTTGTTTTCTCTCTTAACTCTCTCTGTTCTCTCTCCATCTTCTTGTTTTCTCTCTCTCTCAACACCCTCTGTTCTCTCTCCATCTTCTTGTTTTCTCTCTCTCTCAACACCCTCTGTTCTCTCTCCATCTTCTTGTTTTCTCTCTCTCTCAACACCCTCTGTTCTCTCTCCATCTTCTTGTTTTCTCTCTCTCAACACCCTCTGTTCTCTCTCCATCTTCTTGTTTTCTCTCTCTCTCAACACCCTCTGTTCTCTCTCCATCTTCTTGTTTTCTCTCTCTCTCTCAACACCCTCTGTTCTCTCTCCATCTTCTTGTTTTCTCTCTCAACACCCTCTGTTCTCTCTCCATCTTCTTGTTTTCTCTCTCTCTCAACACCCTCTGTTCTCTCTCCATCTTCTTGTTTTCAATCTCAACACCCTCTGTTCTCTCTCCATCTTCTTGTTTTCTCTCTCAACACCCTCTGTTCTCTCTTCATCTTCTTGTTTTCTCTCTCAACACCCTCTGTTCTCTCTCCGTCTTCTTGTTTTCTCTCTCTCAACACCCTCTGTTCTCTCTCCATCTTCTTGTTTTCTCTCTTAACTCTCTCTGTTCTCTCTCCATCTTCTTGTTTTCTCTCTCTCTCAACACCCTCTGTTCTCTCTCCATCTTCTTGTTTTCTCTCTCTCTCAACACCCTCTGTTCTCTCTCCATCTTCTTGTTTTCTCTCTCTCTCAACACCCTCTGTTCTCTCTCCATCTTCTTGTTTTCTCTCTCAACACCCTCTGTTCTCTCTCCGTCTTCTTGTTTTCTCTCTCTCTCAACACCCTCTGTTCTCTCTCCATCTTCTTGTTTTCTCTCTTAACTCTCTCTGTTCTCTCTCCATCTTCTTGTTTTCTCTCTCTCTCAACACCCTCTGTTCTCTCTCAATCTTCTTGTTTTCTCTCTCTCTCAACACCCTCTGTTCTCTCTCCATCTTCTTGTTTTCTCTCTCTCTCAACACCCTCTGTTCTCTCTCCATCTTCTTGTTTTCTCTCTCTATTTTCTTATTGTCTTTCTTATTTCACGCTCTGCTGCAAGTTAATAACTTCCCTACTCTCTCTCTCTCTCTGTCGCTCTTTCTCTCTCTCCATTATCACTGAACAGATTTCTAATTCACAATTAGCCGGCACGCGAAGCGTTAAACTTAAATGATTGACCTCTCTCTCGTCACACCTCAAACTGCCTAGATCAATAAGACCTGCTCTCTCTGTTTTTCTAGGAAGGAGAGATGGAGGGTCGAGAGAAGGGATTAAAAAACGAGTGGAGCTCTGAGGTTTTTAGTCTATTTTTGATATGCCTCTCTCTCTCTCTCACTCTCTCTCTCTTTCTCTCTCTCTCTCGCTCTCGCTCTCGCTCTCTCGCTCTCTCTCTCTCCTGTGTTTTCTCTGCTTCTCTATCTCCATAACAATCATCACAGAGCCATTTAGCAGGATCCACAACCTGCATTAGAGATTAGCAGATAAAGCCACTGAACAGACTGTTGTTCTGTAGGGGATTAAATTATATTAGATTACATCAGATTATACAGTCAGGGAATAAGGACAGATTCATTTATTGGCTGCTTACTAAGTGGCACCCTATTTCCTGTATAGTACACTAATTTTGATGGGCCCTGGTCAAAAGTAGTGCACTATGTAGGGCAGCAACTTTGATGGAGGTGGGGGCCACAAAAAACGGAATTCATCATGAGGGGCCACAGTGGATCTTGGGTCTGTGTACCCACATCCAGCCCCCCTTGTGACAGCGAAGATGACAAAAATAAGTTTTCATGTTAATTTCCTGCAATTCTGCACATTTTGCCAAAGAGCGTAGAAAACATTTAGCCGTTTTAAAGCAAGTTTGCTGCAATTTTACAGATTTTGCCATGGGGCAGAGAGAAAAATGTGCAGTTTTACAGCTAATTTCCTGCAATTATAAACCCACCTTCTCTCTGTGCAAGTTTATTTATACACACACCACACGCTCGCACACACACACACACACACACACACACACACACACACACACACACACACACACACACACACACACACACACACACACACACACACACACACACACAGGCCACAAAAGTAGTCTATAATACGGTTATTTAGGGGGGTTGTGTGTGTGTGTGTGTGTGTGTGTGTGTGTGTGTGTGTGTGTGTGTGTGTGTGTGTGTGTGTGTGTGTGTGTGTGTGTGTGTGTGTGTGTGTGTGTGTGTGTGTGTGTGTGTGTGTGACTCCAGTTAGCAAGGTGCCTCTTTCTAAGGAGGTGTTTGTGTGAATGTTGTGGGAGGCCGAACGATTCTCCCTCAAACAAGATTAGTCCGTCAGCTTTTGTCGGTCCTGCATTAAAGACCAAAATTGGTTAAAGAAAATAGTGATAAATAAAAATATATACTGGTTTCATTTAAGGACCAAAAAATGGACAGCTGTGCCATATAAACTGCAAAATAGTTGGGAAGAGATTTTCAATGTACCGATTCCAATGCACATGGTCTATGAATTGACACGCAAAACGACGCCAGATTGAAAACTTCCAATTTTTCAACTGAAATTATAATACAAAATTCTTGCAACCAATAGAATGTTATATATATATATATATGGGGGATACAATCTTCCCAGCTCTGCAGATTCTGCTGCGAGGAGGCAGAGTCATTAGATCATTTATTTTGGTACTGTCCATATGTAGCTCGTTTTTGGTCACAGGTTCAGGAATGGCTGAAGAATTGCAACATTTACCTAGAACTAACGCTGCAGAGAGCAATACTGGGTGATTTGAAAAGTCATAGTCAATCGATCAATAATGTAATAATTATTTTAGCAATAATGTTTATCTTTAATTTACAATCTGTAGAAACCATGAGAATAGAAAGGTTCAGTGTTTTTGTTAAGCATCACATCACAGTAGAGAAATATATGGCCAATAGAAATCCAATATGGATGGTGTTAACAAATAGATGGGAGAGGTTGAATGGAGCTGGAGGTTGGGACTAATAACAACAAGATAACAAAGGTAAAACTTACGGGGTCTGTAAATTGTATATAGGTTCAGAACTTATGTGAAATAGCACAGTTGCCTAGAAGCTTCCCGGAGTCGCCTCTTCACTGTTGACGTTGAGACTGGTGTTTTGCGGGTACTATTTAATGAAGCTGCCAGTTGAGGACTTGTGAGGCGTCTGTTTCTCAAACTAGACACTCTAATGTACTTGTCCTCTTGCTCAGTTGTGCACCGTGGCCTCCCACTCCTCTTTCTGTTCTGGTTAGAGCCAGTTTGCGCTGTTCTGTGAAGGGAGTAGTACACAGCGTTGTACGAGATCTTCAGTTTCTTGGCAATTTCTCGCATGGAACAGCCGTCATTTCTCAGAACAAGAATAGACTGACGAGTTTCAGAAGAAAGTTCTTTGTTTCTGGCCATTTTGAGCCTGTAATCGAACCCACAAATGCTGATGCTCCAGATACTCAACTAGTCTAAAGAAGGCCATTTTTATTGCTTCTTTAATCAGAACAACAGTTTTCAGCTGTACTAAGAGAATTGCAAAAGGGTTTTCTAATGATCAATTAGCCTTTTAAAATGATAAACTTGGATTAGCTAACACAATGTGCCATTGGAACACAGGAGTGATGGTTGCTGATAATGGCCTCTGTACGCCTATGTAGATATTCCATAAAAAAAATTGCCGTTTCCAGCTACAATAGTCATTTACAACATTAACAATGTCTACACTGTATTTCTGATCAATTTGACGTTATTTTAATGGACAAGAAATGTGCTTTTCTTTCAAAAACAAGGACATTTCTAAGTGACCCCAAACTTTTGAACGGTAGTGTATATTTACCCCAAAAATATATGGAGGATTGGAAATGATGCAGACAATTACATTGATGGAAGCAACAATCTATCCGCAATGTTAAAGCTGATCCAACCCCAAAAAGAAATACACTTAAAAAAAATGTTTTTTAACACACACACACACACACACACACACACACACACACACACACACACACACACACACACACACACACACACACACACACACACACACACACACACACACACACACACACACACGCACAAAATCAAATGAAATGTTATTTGTCACATTCTTGGTAAACAACAGACTAACAGTGAATTGTTATTTGTCACATGCTTGGTAAACAACAGACTAACAGTGAAATGTTATTTGTCACATGCTTGGTAAACAACAGACTAACAGTGAAATGTATATTTTATTTTCCAACAATGCAGAGAAAGATAAAAATATGAAATAATATTTTTTTTATATTTATATATATTGAAATAGTGACACGAGGAATAAATACACAATGAATAACGTAATAATAATAATGAGTACCAGTACTGAGTCAATGTGCAGGGGTACAAGGTAATTATGATAGCTGTGTACATATAGTTTGTGCCCTCTTCACAGCTGTGTAGGTGTGTCTATGGACCATGTTAACTCCTTAGTGATGTGGACACAGAGGAACTTGTATCTCTGAACTCGCTGTGGATGGGGGCTAGCTCACCTCTCTGTTTCCTATAGCCCACAATCACATCCTTTGCCTTGTTGACAGTGAGGGAGAGGTTGTTGTCGTGGCACCACACTGCCAGGTCCCTGACCTCCTCCCTATATGGTGCCTCATCGTCATTGGTGATCAGTCCTACCACCGTTGTGTCATCAGGTAACTTGATGATGGTGTTGGAGTTGTGCGCGTCCACGCAGTCGTGCAGCAGGGGACTAAGCACACACCCCTGAGAGGCCATCGTGTTGATGGTCAGCGTGGCGCAAGTGTTGTTGCCTACCTTCAACACCTGGGGGCGGTCCTTCAGGAAGTCCAGGAACCAGTTGCAGAGGGAGGTGTTCAGTCCCAGGGTCCTGAGCTTGGTAATGAGCTTGGAGGGGACTATGGTGATGAGCTTGGAAGGGACTATGGTGAACGCTGAGCTGTAGTCAATAAACAGCTTTCTCACGTAGGTATTATTGTTGTCCAGGTGGGTGAGGGCTGGGTGGAGTGTGATAGAGATTGTCATCTGGGGATCTGTTGGGGCGATATGCGAATTGGTGTGGGTCTAGAGTCTCTGGGATGATGGTGTTGATGTGAGCCATGACCAACCTTTCAGAACATTTCATGCTATAGATGTGAGTGCTACGGGGCGATAGTAATTTGGCAGGTCATCTTGCCATTCTTGACACTTGCCAGCTAGTCAGTGCATGCTCCGAGCACGTGTTCTGTTATTCTATCTGGCCTTGTTAATGTTAACCTGTTTAAAGGTTTTACTCATATCGGCTATGGAGAGCGAGATCACACAGTCATCCAGAACAGCTGGTGTTCTCATGCATGGTTCAGGGTTGCTTGCCTCAAAGCGAGCATAGAAGGTATTTAACTCGTCTGGTAGGCTAGCGTCACTGGGCTTCCCTTTGTAATCTGTGATAGTTTGCAAGCCCTGCCACATCTGTCGAGTGTCAGAGCCGGCGGAGTAGGATTCGATCTTAGTTCTGTATTGCCTGTTTGATGGCTTGTCGGAGGTCATAGCAGGATTTATGATAAGTGTCTGGATTAGTGTCCTACTCCTTGAAAGCGGCAGCTCTAGCCTTTAGCTCTGTATTAACTTCTCTAGGGTATGTGGGACGGTAGCGTCCCACCTCGTCAACAGCCAGTGAAACTGCAGGGCGCCAAATTCAAAACAACAGAAATCCCATAATTTGAATTCCTCAAACATACAAGTATTTTACACAATTTTAAAGATATACTTGTTGTAAATCCAGCCAAAGTGTCCGATTTCAAAAAGGTTTTACGACGAAAGCACACCAAACGATTGTTATGTATGAGCCAAGTCACAGAAAAAGACATTTTTCCAGCCAAAGAGATGAGTAACAAAAAGCAGAAATAGAGATAAAATTAATCACTAACCTTTGATGATCTTCATCAGATGACACTCATAGGACTTCATGTTACACAATACATGTATGTTTTGTTCGGTAAAGTTCATATTTATATCCAAAAATCTGAGTTTAGGCGGGACGCTACTGTCTCACTTGGCAAAAAGCCAGAGAAAATGCAGAGCGCCAAATTCAAATGAATTACTATGAAAATTACTATAAAAATCAAACTTTCAATAAATCACACATGAAACATACCAAATTAAAGCTACACTGGTTGTGAATCCAGCCAACATGTCAGAATTCAAATAGGCTTTTCGGCGAAAGCAAACGATGCTATTATCTGAGGATAGCACAATAGTAAACAAAGACAGAGAAGCATATTTCAACCCTGCAGGCGCGACACAAAACGCAGAAATAAAAATATAATTCATGCCTTACCTTTGACGAGCTTCTGTTGTTGGCACTCCAATATGTCCCATAAACATCACAAATGGTCCTTTTGTTCGATTAATTCCGTCGATATATATCCAAAATGTCCATTTATTTGGCGCGTTTGATCCAGAAAAAAACCGGTTCCAACTTGCTCAAACGTGACTACAAAATATCTCAAAGGTTACCTGTAAACTTTGCCAAAAAATGTCAAACTACTTTTGTAATACAACTTTAGGTATTTTTTTACGTTAATAATCGATAAAATTGAAGACGGGATGATCTGTGTTCAATACAGGATTAAAACTAACTATAGCTAGCTTTCTGGTCATGCGCCTCTAACAAACAGGACACTTCGAGTGACTCTCCTTCAAGATGGCCGTACTTCTTCATTACACAAAGGAATAACCTCAACTAATTTCTAAAGACTGTTGACATCCAGTGGAAGCGGTAGGAGCTGCAAGCAGGTCCCCTTAGAAATCTGGTTTCCCAATGAAAACTCATTGAAAAGAGAGTGAACTCCACAAAAAAAAAATCTGAATGGTTTGTCCTCTGGGTTTCGCCTGCTAAATAAGTTCTGTTATACTCACAGACACGATTCAAACAGTTTTAGAAATTCCAGAGTGTTTTCTATCCAAATCTACTAATAATATGCATATCTTATCTTCTGGGGATGAGTAGCTGGCAGTTTAATTTGGGCATGCTTTTCATCCAAAATTCCGAATGCTGCCCCCTACCCTAGGGAAGTTAATGAAGCCGGTGACTGATGTGGTAAACTCCTAAATGTTATTGGATGAATCCCAGAACATATTCCAGTCTGTGCTAGCGAAACAGTCCTTTAGATTAGCATCTGCTTCATTGGACAACGTCCGTATTGAGGAACTACCAGCGTCACTGGTACTGGAGTTTTTGCTTGTAAGCAGGAAGCACACACGCACAATCCTTATTGCTTGGCAGTTGGCATTGTATAGCTGTCAATCTACTGGTATCATTAAGGAATCTAATGTGAACTGTCATTTTCCTCCTGATTTCTAACCTCACTGTTACATTTTCCTACTGATTTCTGACCTCACTGTGTTACATTTTCCTACTGATTTCTGACCTCACTGTGTTACATTTTCCTCCTGATTTCTGACCTTACTGTTACATTTTCCTCCTGATTTCTGACCTCACTGTGTTACATTTACCTCCTAATTTCTGACCTCACTGTTATATTTTTCTTCTGATTTCTGACTTCACTGTGTAACATTTTCCTTCTGATTTCTGACCTCACTGTGTTACATTTTCCTTCTGATTTCTGACCGTACTGTTACATTTTCCTCCTGATTTCTGACCTCACTGTGTTACATTTTCCTTCTGATTTCTGACCGTACTGTTACATTTTCCTCCTGATTTCTGACCTCACTGTGTTACATTTTCCTCCTGATTTCTGACCTCACTGTGTTACATTTTCCTCCTGATTTCTGACCTCACTGTGTTACATTTTCCTCCTGATTTCTGACCTCACTGTATTACATTTTCCTCCTGATTTCTGACCTCACTGTGTTACATTTTCCTTCTGATTTCTGACCTCACTGTGTTACATTTTCCTCCTGATTTCTGACCTCACTGTATTACATTTTCCTCCTGATTTCTGACCTCACTGTGTTACATTTACCTCCTGATTTCTGACCTCACTGTGTTACATTTTCTTCTACCATATTTTGATGTTTCAGCAAGACTGATTTTGTGTCTGTGTCTGTGTGTGTGTGTGTGTGTGTGTGTGTGTGTGTGTGTGTGTGTGTGTGTGTGTGTGTGTGTGTGTGTGTGTGTGTGTGTGTGTGTGTGTGTGTGTGTGTGTGTGTGTGTGTGTGTGTGTGTGTGTGTGTGTGTGTGTGTGTGTGTGAGAGAGAGAGACCTAGCGACAGCAGTTTTTTAGTGTCAGATCAACTTCAGAACTTTAGAATTGGTGTTTTTAGTCCCCTTGCTGAGTTCAGGAGTTTCACTCCTCCTCAACCCCAATCCCTCTCTCTCTCTCCCCTCTTCTCTCCCTCCAGTTCATAGAAATGTGTTGAGGATGCAGATTTGACCAAGAGCTTTCCCCTCCCTCCCTTTTCACCTCTTCTCTATTTCTTGTTCTCCCTCCCTCCCTCCCTCCCTCCCTCCCTCCCTCCCTCCCTCCCTCCCTCCCTCCCTCCCTCCCTCCCTCCCTCCCTCCCTCCCTCCCTCTCCTCTCTTTCCCTATTCAGCACTATTCTCTGTTCTCTAACTGTAACTCTCTGAAGACGTAAGCCTTGTTTCACTCCTCCATCCTGCTCCCTCCTTTCCCCTTTCACATTTTCCTCTCCTCTTCTCCCTTTTCACCTCTTCTCTCTTTCTTGTTCCTTCTCTTTTCCACCCTTCCTTCCTCCTTCCCTCTCTCTCTTCTCCTCCCCCCTACATCCCCCCCTCTTTCTCTGCTGTAACAGCTCTGAAGATGTCAGTGTTCTTTCAGACACTCCATCAAATACCGCCTGCCACAGCAACGGTTGTTTTAGCAATGACCACACAGCAACAGCTACACGGTAATGAGTAGGGTGCATGGTGGTGGGACGGCTTGAGCTGCCCTCCTCTCCTTGAACCTGTGTGTGTGTGTGTGTGTGTGTGTGTGTGTGTGTGTGTGTGTGTGTGTGTGTGTGTGCGTGCGTGCGTGCGTGCGTGCGTGCGTGTGTGTGATTATGATGTTTTTGCTCAGCAGACTCTCCATCCTTGGTAACTTACTGGCAGCCTCCACTTCTTCCTCTCACTATGTATATTTTCATTTACATGTTTGCCTTTGAGTTCCCTTGTGTGTGTGTGTGTGTGTGTGTGTGTGTGTGTGTGTGTGTGTGTGTGTGTGTGCGTACACTGTCATTTCCTGGTTTTGTGTGCATTGTTTGTGTACCCCGTTGGCATGGGTAGGCGGAGGTGGGGCTTTCGGGTGTGTGTCTGTGTGTGTGAGGGGGTTTTGGGCCACAAGGGAAATAAGATCAAGCCTGGCAGAAAAAGCCCCCCCTCCTTAATGTCCCCCTACTCCCCCTAGTCCTCTCCTCCTTTCTCCCATCTCCCCATCTCTCTCTTTGATCCATTGTGTAGTGTCTCTCCTCTGAAGTGGGGTTCAGTTGTGTCCCGACAGAGATGATGAGGAAAACATATACAACAAACAATCATCCATCAATGGTGTCATGAATTAAAGGTATTAAAGCGCTTCGGGGCTGTTGTTGTTGCAGTAATAGTAGAAGGACGCAGTATGAGAAGTTTTGATTGTAGTAGTAGCAGTAGCAGCAGCAGTAGTAGCAGTAGTAGCAGCAGTAGCAGTAGTAGCAGCAGTAGTAGTAGCAGTAGTAGTAGTAGCAGTAGCAGTAGCAGAAGCAGCAGTAGCAGCAGTAGCAGCAGCAGCAGCAGTAGTAGCAGCAGTAGTAGCAGTAGTAGTAGCAGTAGTAGCAGCAGTAGCAGCAGTAGTAGCAGTAGTAGTAGCAGTAGTAGTAGCAGTAGTAGCAGCAGTAGCAGCAGTAGTAGTAGCAGTAGTAGCAACAGTAGCAGTAGCAGCAGTAGTAGTAGCAGTAGTAGCAGTAGCAGTAGTAGCAGCAGTAGCAGTAGCAGTAGTAGTAGCAGTAGTAGCAGCAGTAGTAGTAACAGCAGTAGTAGTAACAGTAGTAGTAGCAGTAGCAGCAGTAGTAGTAGCAGTAGTAATAGCAGCAGTAGCAGTAGTAGCAGCAGTAGCAGCAGTAGTAGTAGTAGCAATAGTAGTAGTAGCAGTAGTAGTAGCAGTAGTGTAAGAAATTGTATTAGATATTGGTAACTTGTTAACTTGTTTTAACAACTTCTCAACATTAGCTATAGTTGACACAACATACACACCCCCTCTTTCTCTTGGACATATGCTGGACTCATTAGACATATACACGACACCCACAACTCCCCTCCCCCATGACAATCACACAGACACACACAACTCATGCTTGGAGCTCAGGACAAAGAACTATCTCAAGAACCAATGGAACGTGGACACCAGGCCTGATCAGGACTACCCAAGACCCAGATCGACCAATCGGAAGGCCGGACTCGCAGATCTACCTACTTTGCTTGTTGTCTATATAGTACTGAACATTTCTGGAAACTCTCTCTTTTTCCGGACGATTCACTAGGAGTCAGACTGAAAGAGCCTTGCTGCAAGATTTTACTAAGATATCTTTACATGTAATTAAACGGCCTTATTATAAAATTATCCACCTCGTCCTATTGTCTCCTCTTGTTCTCCTGTCAACAGTAAACGTTTTACTAACAGTAGCAGCAGTAGTAGTAGCAGTAGTAGCAGCAGTAGTAGTAGCAGTAGTAGCAGCAGCAGTAGTAGTAACAGTAGTAGTAGTAGTAGTAGCAGTAGCAGCAGCAGTATCAGTAGTAGTAGCAGTAGCAGCAGTAGTAGTAGCAGTAGTAGCAGCAGTAGTAGTAGCAGTAGTAGCAGCAGTAGTAGTAGCAGTAGTAGTAGCAGTAGTAGCAGCAGTAGTAGTAGCAGCAGTAGCAGCAGTAGCAGCAGTAGCAGCAGTAGCAGTAGCAGTAGCAGTAGCAGCAGTAGTAGTAGCAGTAGTAGCAGCAGTAGCAGCAGTAGTAGTAGCAGTAGCAGTAGCAGGAGCAGTAGTAGCAGTAGCAGCAGCAGTAGCAGCAGTAGTAGTAGTAGCAACAGTAGCAGTAGTAGTAGCAGTAGCAGTAGCAGTAACAGCAGTAGTAGCAGTAGTAGTAGCAGTAGCAGTAGCAGTAACAGCAGTAGTAGCAGTAGTAGTAGCAGTAGCAGTAGCAGTAACAGCAGTAGTAGCAGTAGAAGTAGCAGCAGTAATATTAGTAGTAGCAGTAGTAGTAGCAGTAGCAGTAGCAGTAGCAGTAACAGCAGTAGTAGCAGTAGTAGTAGCAGCAGTAATATTAGTAGTAGCAGTAGTAGCAGTAACAGCAGTAGTAGCAGTAGTAGTAGCAGCAGTAATATTAGTAGTAGCAGTAGTAGTAGCAGTAGCAGTAGCAGTAACAGCAGTAGTAGCAGTAGTAGTAGCAGCAGTAATATTAGTAGTAGCAGTAGTAGCAGCAGTAATATTAGTAGTAGCAGTAGTAGCAGCAGTAATATTAGTAGTAGCAGCAGTAGCAGCAGTAATATTAGTAGTAGCAGTAGTAGCAGCAGTAATATTAGTAGTAGCTGTAGCAGCAGTAGCAGTAGTAGTAGTATAGTAATATCCTAGTTGTACTGGGTGTATTATTGCAGTAGTGAAGTAGTGTCCAACATTAGTGACTTATAGGTAGAGGAGACTCGTTGGCACAGATTCCTGGAAGCTCAGGACTTTGTGTGTCTGTGTGTGTGTGTGTGTGTGTGTGTGTGTGTGTGTGTGTGTGTGAGAGAGTGTTTGTGTGGTCGTGTGTGTGTCTGCGTGTGTGTGTGCGTGTGTGTGTGTGTGTGTGTGTGTGTGTGTGTGTGTGTGTGTGTGTGTGTGTGTGTGTGTGTGTGTGTGTGTGTGTGTGTGTGTGTGTGTGTGTGTGTGAGAATGGACACGTTGAAAAGACCACAGCAGCTTCTCGATAGGCCTACATTGTTTTTTCAATGAATTCATAATTTTTCTTCTTCATTAGGAAAATAAAAACCTCAGAGCTCCACTCACATTTTAGTCCCTTGTCTCGACCCTCCATCCCATCCCCAGAGAGCGGGTCCTATTGATCTAGGCAGTTTGGGGTGTGACGAGAGAGAGGTCAATCAGTGTCATGCTACACGTGCCGGCTAATTGTGAATTAGAGAGAGAGAGAGAGTTATTAACTTGCAGCAGAGCGTGAAATGCAGAAAGACAACAAGTAAAGGGTGAGTTAAGAGAGAAAGAGTGAGGGAGAAGTGAAAGACAGGAGACAAAGGAGTAGAGTGTCACCCACCAAACAGGAGAGAGGGATGAGGTAGAGGGGGGAGATAAAGGGGAGAGAAAGAAGGGTATGGATGGGGGATGAGGCGTAGTGGGAAAAGGGAGAGGGGGAGAGAAAGAAGGGTGGAGAGGGAGAGGGAGGAGGAGGGAGCGATAGAACAGAGCGAGAGAAGGGAGAGAGAAAAGGGAGAGAAAGAGAAGGGGTGGGAGAGGGAGGGATTGAAGAGAGAGTGTGAAAGGAGAGGGAAAGATAAGGGGTGGGAGAGGCAGGGATTGAAGAGAGAGTGTGAAAGGAGAGGGAAAGAGTGGTGAGGTCAGGAATACGCTGAGTCATCCTGACTGGTCTCATGATGATCGCTCAGCGGTTGTAACAATGGCTGCCCTTCATCAAACACACACACACACACACACACACACACACACACACACACGTACACACACACACACACACACACACACACACACACACACACACACACACACACACACACACACACACACACACACACACACACACACACACACACACACACAGTGCTATGGGACAGCGTCTTCACACCTCTGACTGAATGAGGCTTGTTGTGTGGAGCAATGACCCAGCTAGCACCTCTGTGTGTGGAATTGATCTCATCTCATTCACAGCCCTCGTGTTTGTCCCTTCTCTCTTTTTGTTGGTCTTTCAATTCAATTTCAATTTAAGGGCTTTATTGGCATGGGAAACATATGTTAATAAACAACTAAAATGAACAGTAAACATTACATTTCAAATGTCATTGTGTCTTTCTCTCTCTTCATCTACTACTCTCTCTTTCCGTGTGTATGGTATTCCCCTGGACTCTGTCCAAATACTCATATCTCTCTCCCTGTTGGTCCCTGGCCAACCAATCAGAACGCTTGATGGATGTTCTAGAGCTCTGACACCACAGGCACTGCCACACTAACCACCAAAAAACAGGAAGTGTCTGTGTGTGTTTCTTTGAGTGTCTGTTCTCACTTTCACTGTGACAGTTTGTGGATGAGTTGCAGATTTTCTTATACTGAGCTAAGCACTGCCTCCTCTTCTCTCGCTCTCTCTCAATTCAATTTCAATTGAAGGCCTTTATTGGCATGGGAAACATATGTTAACATTGCCAAAGCAAGTGAAGTAGATAATAAACAAAAGTGAAATAAACAACAAAAATGAACAGTAAACATTCCACTCACAGAAGTTCCAAAATAATAAAGACATTTCAAATGTCATATTATTTATTTTCTCTCTCCCTCCTGTGTGCAGGTGTGTTCAGAGGGGGGTGGTTCTCGTGGCATGTCGACCACTAATAAGGGAAACAAGGCCTTGAAGGTGAGAACTGGCGCTGGACTGATGTGGACTTGCTTGTTTGAATCTCACACAGACAGAAATATATGATCATGTATCCAAGTAAGGTATTTTCTCTCTTACCTGCTACTGCAGAGGCGTCAAACTCATTCCACGGAGGGCCAAGTGGTTTTCTTCTTCTTTCAGTTAAGATCTAGACAACCAGGTGAGGGGAGTTCCTTACTAATTAGTGACCTTAATTCATCAATCAAGTACAAGGGTGGAGCGAAAACTGGCAGACACAAGGACCTCCGTGGAATGAGTTTGACACGTGTACTACGGCCTCTCCATGTCTTCTTCCTAACTCACCTCCCTCTTTCCTCCCTCCCTCCCTCCTCACACTCTCCTCCCTCTCCCCCTCTCCTCCCTCCCCTCCCTCCTCCCCCTCCCCTCCCTCTCCTCCCTCCCCCTCTCCTCCCTCCCCTCCCCCCTCCCCCCGTCAGGTGAAGAGGGAGCCGGGGGAGAATGGGACCACCCTGACAGATGATGAGCTGGTGACTATGTCCGTCCGGGAGCTCAACCAGCACCTCCGCGGCCTCACCAAGGATGAGATCCTGCAGCTTAAACAGCGCCGGCGCACCCTGAAGAACCGTGGCTACGCCGCCAGCTGCCGGGTCAAACGGGTCACCCAGAAGGAGGAGCTGGAGAAGCAGAAGTCACAGCTTCAACAGGAAGTGGATAAGTTGGCGTCGGAGAACGCCAGCATGAGGGTGGAGCTCGATCACCTGAGGTCGAAGTACGAGGCTCTACAGAGTTTTGCAAGGACTGTGGCGAGGAGCCCGGGAGTGGGGTTAGGGGTCGGGGGTCAGAGGGGAGGTGGTGGGGTTGGGTCGGTGATCGGGCCACTCATACCGGGGAAAGTGGCCGCGACGAGTGTCATCACGATAGTGAAGTCGAAAACGGACGCGCGGTCTTAGTAGCGGGCTGGGTCAAGCAGGGATGAGAGGAAAAAGGGAGGGAAGGGAGAGGAGGAGAGGAAGCGAATTAGGACTATTTAAAAATGAAACCATTGGTCAGTGCATCGTCATTGAGCACAGGACAGAATTTAATCAGGTGAGGTGGCCCCCCTTTGAGAAAATATCACGCCCTGGATAGTAATTACTGTGTTTCTACTGTTATTTTGTAACTGTTGTACACAAGGTCCAACGTTGTAATTTGATGTAATGTAGTTATGTTGTGTCATGGAACACTGTGAACTTCATCCGTGGCTGACTTTCGTTTTGGTATCATTCTATTTGGCCGTGTTTTCTCAGAAAACAATAATTTTTTACCCAACGGGCTTCCGTACTCACAGGCACTTCCTTGTTTTGCAGAAACAGCTTGCAGAGCCATCAATTTATTTAATTTTTTATCATAAAAATTACAGAGAATTGTATTTTGTAACCGCTCATTGCACAAGAGAGACAAGAAACTTTCAGAAAAGTGAGGATCTTCAGGAAGAGGTTGTTTTGGTTATTTTACATTTTTTTGGTACTGTTCACCCTTTTTTCTCCCCAATTGGTAGTTACAGTCTTGTCCCATCGCTGAAACTCCCGTACGGACTTGGGAGAGGCAAAGATTGAGAGCCATGCGTCCTCCGAAACATGACCCTGCCAAGAACCAGAAGCCAACCGCACCAATGTGTCGGAGGAAACACAGTACAACTGCCGACCGAAGTCAGCGTGCATGCGCCCGGCCCACCACAAGGAGTTGCTAGAGCACGATGGGCCAATTGTGCGCCCTTGGTCTGTAATGACGCCACTCGGGAGGCCTAAAGAGGTTGTGTTTCATCACAGGTACCTGTGTGTTTACCTGTGCTTAATGTTATGCACTGACCAATTATCACCATATTACCAATCTCCATACAGGCCAGAGGGGTCTAGGCATCTAATCGCCAAGTGTTGTCCTGTTCCTGTCTGTCTGGGAGTTGTGTACTATACTGTAGTATTAGCTATCGGGATTACATTGACTGACACGTGTTTATGTGACTAGGTAATTACTCCATTCAAAAACTAACTGAAAGATCAACATTTTAGTCAAAAATGTATAGAATTTAAATATAGTCAATTTGAATGCTTTTCTAATTTATTGTTAGATTTTATTTTGTTTCGTTTTTTGGGAATGGCAATAACATACTAACGTTACTATGACTATGAGGTATTTTGTTGACATGGCCAATTTTTCAACTGTCAAAATAATTATAAAAAAAATATTTTTATTTTCAGTTTTTAAATAGTGGACTGTTCAATCTGTTAGTTGGGTTTAATTCTCACAAGTTTTACCATAAAGTTATCAGTGTGAGTGACGTTACGTATTTTTCAAAGGATTCTTTGTCTACATATGGTCACATCTTGAATTTTATAAATTACATTGAGTATCTTTACATTATTTATAAAAGATCTTTAAAAAATAATCAAGGTAAAAAGTGTTTGATATCTCCTCTTTTTTGCAATTGTACCAAAAGTGGCTTAACTATGGAAGTTGATAGCTTTGTTTTTCTAGTGACTAGGCGCGTGTGGTTGTTATGGTGACCGTGAGGCTGGCGCGTGGTGGTGTGACGTTGTAATGTACAGTACGTGGCGAGGTAATGATAATATTATTGTTCACTATGTTGTTGTTATGGATACGTGATGCTGTTTTAATTTAAAGCGGGTGATGTAATCGAAGGTACCTATGCTCAGCCCATATCCTTATGTAGTGGTGGTGGTTGTATTAATTGACAATGTTTATTAATACTTAATACACGTGTTATTAATGTGTTATAAACATGCATTACATAAATTACAAAGTTTCTCTGAATAGGAACTGTTTATTTAACAACTCAATAAAACGTCTAAATGTATAAAAACCTGAATATTCCAGATGAGTTCTCCAAACTGGGAGAATAAAGAGATTGGAGATACAGCGTATCCTAGGATACCCAAACTACTGCAAGGGCGTAAAGACTGGTATATGGGCCTACGATTACATCACCCGTGCTCTTTGAATAAGTTATATTTTTGTGACGTGATTTATATAATTATTTTATTTTCTCTGTATATAATTTATATGTATGGAAATGTTTAATGCAGACTGCATTGCCGATGTTTTCCTTTGTTTGTTTATCCTATTCTGTAAATGCCAGGGAAGTAACACTGTTGTCTGCTTTCTGTTTATATAGCGGCCGGGTCATAGAAATCCTGTCATTCAAGAATTATAGAATGCAAGTTTCCCATACCGAGATGGCCCATTTCCATTCTACTGTTCAATATAATTCTGTAGGCCGGGTATGGTTTGGTCTGTCTAAAAGCAGGGTTTTCCCACAGACATGAAGTTTGTTACAGCATTTGTTTGCCTGTCCAGTTTTACCCACGTAGGTTATTTTGTTATTTGAGTAGTTAGTTGAATTATCCGCAACTTCTAGAGTACAAATGATCAATTTCCACATGGTTTTATAATCACCCTTCTATTGCCGTTAACTAGATATCAAACCTAGACAATATTGAATATGTTTTGCTTCATCTTCATAATAGGTTGGGGAAACCCTGCCATAGGCTTTAATGGAAATTACTGCTATGCAGTAGATGGGAATGTTCTGCTCTTTCTCTTTTCACACAGTAGCTAAATGGGGAGGAAAGGGGGAGGAAGGGAGGAGGAAAGGGGGGTGTTAAAAGTACAAAAACTGTTAAAGCCACGGGAATGGTTGCACTGATAACCCATCTGCGGGTTTGATCAACCGAGAAAGTACAGAGTGCTGCAAATTTCGACTGAAAAGGTTTGATAAGAAAGAACCCTTTTCTTATCTCTTTAACGTTGAAACTCACACACCTGGCATTTAGATGTATGTACTGTATGTAGTGATATACATGTAAAAATCTATCTTGATTCTCTTTTAAATGGGCAAAAAAAATATATTGTTTGACTGGTGATCTGTGAAATTGTTCTGATGGATTTTTTGGTCCTCCTAATCTCCCCCCCCCCCCCCCCCCCCCCATTTGCTTTTGTAACTTCTGATGTTGTTCTACTTTTGACTGTGGTAAGTCTTGTGGCGTTTCAACATTCTGTGAGCAATGTGTTAAATGTTTTTGGAGAAACATTTTAATATACTCAAATTAGATAACGTAAAGCAAAAAGTGCCACCACCAAGTTATATTAGTTCAGTTTGTTTAGTCTTGATTGTTTTGTTGATTTGTTCCTCCTCTCGTTGTCGAGCACACATGAATGTTGTCGTGGTGACTGTTGTCAAGTGAACGTCTATATATGCAAAAACTGGGTGGGGCTTGAGGAAGGAGGCGGAGCTAGAACTGCTAGAGCTTGATGAGTAGTGATGTCGTGGTTGGTCGTCTAAAAGTTGTTGTCAGCTTAATAAACTGCAGGTACAGTGTGACTGAGGTCAATATCTTTTATACAAAGTGCTTATATATATAACTCCCCCCCCCCCCCCATCCCCATAACACACCACATGTTGGGTCAGCTGGTGAGCATATGACTATATGACTCAGGGGTGTTTCTGTCTATGCCTCCCAAATGACACCCTAATCCCTTCATAGGGCCCTGGTCAAAAGTAGTGCACTATAAAGGGAATTAAGTGTAATTTGGGACACAGTCTGTGTGTGTCTCCAAAGTATACAATGATCAGTGAAAAGCTATGAAAACACGTAGTAGAGTTTGTGAATATGGGAATTATTAGTAACAAATTACCTGGAAATGTAAAAAAAATCTGTGTTTTATAAAATGTTCTCTATGGGGTGTAATACATTATTATATCGAGTGTCACAGTACTTTGTATGGGGAAACACCCTAAAGTGACAGTGAGTCCATTTCATTGTAAGTATTTATAAATTCATAACTAAATTATTGTACTTTTTTTGCTATTTGTAGATAAGTAATGCTGATGTATTGGTAACCATGGGAATTAACTGTTTTGTCATCGATCCTTTAATTTATTGATGTACATACTGTATTGTTTGTTGATAAACAGTTGACATTATTTTGTATATGACCAATAAACAGAATTTGAAGAGGACAAACTGTATCTTCCCTATTGTTCCATAGGTATGTAGCCTGGGTCCAGATAACTTTGGGCTGTATAAGCCATGAGCCAGCAGACAGCCATGACAGGGACCATAGGAGTTGGCAAGACTGCACAGACTGATCTGGGACCAGGCTATAGGCAATAATGTGACTATATGATGATGCCTGAAATAAATCTTTGTAGTTAGTCAATTTGAAGACTTTTTCAAGTCCTAGGTGCATTTTATAGTCTATCCTGTTGCTTTATATTACAGTATTGTAGTCTGCCTGAATGTCTGATGATAAGGTGTTTCTACTGGTCAGTTCATATTTATTTCAACTTCAAAGTTGGCATCCCAAATGGCACCCTATTCCCTTTTGTGTGTGCACTACTCGTCAAAAGGAGTGCACTGTATAGAGAATAGGGCGCCAGGATGCATAGGGCTCTGGCAAAAGTTGTACACTATTATAATGAAAAGGGGTCCATCCTCTGTCTGCCCTAGTTCTATCAACACTATCCATCCACAACATGTATCTGACCCGGCTCCATTTTTCTCTCCATCCTCCTCTCACTGCTCACATGACCATTTGTGACCTCTTAATTACGTGAGAAACGCTTGAATAATGATTTATACATGACATTTGTGTTTTAGACCCATGGACTTCCCGTTCACGAAAGAAAAATAGGGTAACATTATGCATAGCATATGTTGACCCATCGACCTTACATGGACAGATACTTTATGCAGCACATTTATATAGAATAGAAACAAAATAATACAAATAAAATGTATATTACAATGGACGTATACCTTAGTGTAGAATCATCACCATAATTGCTAAGATCAGCATTTATTTTGCTTATTCGTTAAGTCATTATCAGCGGTCCAATGGACGTGCTACCAATAAACATCAGATCTCTGTATGTAGTTTTTCTACTGTTGTATTACTGTTCGCATAAATGAACCATATTGTGTTTACTCAACCTATTAGCCAGTAACGTCTATAGGTGGCAGTAGCAAATAACGAACCGAAGATTAGTTGTCTGTCAAAATTCCTGGAGAGTTGTAAAATACGAACCGGAGTATGGTTTCAGCAATTTCGCATGTTTGCCAACTAGCACTTTCAAAAACAGTAATCTCAAGATAAAACAACTAATTATCGCTACTATACACAATATATAGGTTAACTCATGACATTATAGACGTACTTAAAGTCAGACTTGGAGTTATTATTGTGTTCAATCTTGAATCCAAATCCAACTGGTGTGTGAATCCATGACGTGAATTGTAGACGCCATGACAGTTTTCTCCAAACTGTCAGTTTGTTCTCTCGAGGAGGCGGGTAAAATGTAAACATACAAATTATCTCTCATGCAAATTCGTCTAATGTAATAGTTTTAAAGCCATTCACTAAGCAATATTTTGTCGACTGTTTGCAAACTTTGCATTCTATTAATTTAACGTTGTGTTGTTTGATAAAGTTGGCGCTATTTTGTTGAATGATTAGTTGACCGTTAGCTAACTTTCTAGATAACGTTAGCTGCTAGCTAGATTAGCTAACAACAAGTTTAAAAAAAACAATAGTTATTTCGTGATCATCAAATAATGCAGTGCTCTAAAAACGAATTAACGAAACATTTAGTTTTGTTACAGAATGGAAGACTATGAACAGTTCATACAACGCCGACTTTACGAACTGAAAAGGAAGGATAGCAACGACAACAACAAGAACCAACGCCGGACACTGGAATCACCATGTACTCGCCACGGATCATCAGCTATCCGTTTCCATGGCATACCCATCCTTCCTCCATTGGTAAGGCTTCTTGTTGCTGTATAACTCTATGGATATCACCACTTACATGTTACATGTTATGTTGCCTGTGAGGAATGATGGAGCTAGTTATATGCTAGCCAGGGAACCAGTCTTTTTGCACGACAATTCCATACGGAGTTGGAAAGAGCAGAGAAGACTTGGCACCCAGCTAGGTATTTATAGTCTTATATTTTAACCTACTGTTAAAATCATTATTAGCAAGGGCTTTGCTGCGACTATATGGTATATGCATATTACTTTCTTTTTTGGGCATATCATTATTAAGATATCTATCATTATTATTTTGATATCTATCATTATTATTATGATATCTATCATTATTATTATGATATCTATCATTTTTATTATGATATCTATCATTATTATTATGATATCTATCATTATTAAGACCCACCTCTCATGGCAAGACAAATATTTGAGTCCCAAATGGCACCCTATTCCCTATGTAAGCCCTATGGGTCCTGGTCAAAAGTAGTGTACTGTAAAGGGAATAGGGGGACATAGACAAAGTCTGACTGTGTTGCCACTCCCAGCTCACAGGAGTTCAAAGAGAAGAGATGCAGAGACACAGAGAGGCAGCCAAGAGGACTACGGATAGGAGGAAGACTCAGCCCTCTGAGACGAGGATGTCCTACGTTCAGAACATTCTACACAGTGTTCAGGTAAATCCACATGGATTTTAAGTCAAATAAGGCTGGTTTCCCAGACGCAGATGAACATTATTGGAGAATCTCTAATGAAATATTTTTTTTGTGCAGGCCGAGGCTGGGAAACGGTCCCATATAATTTAATTGTACACTCCTGCTACTTCAGCTAACTTAATGTATTGCCTAGCCTTTAAGGTGAAAAGTATGTATTTATGTCATATGATTGTTTTCATTTCTCACCTTTCCTGTTATGGTCATGTTTAAAAAAAAAAATGTTTTCTATCTGGTATTCTAGCTGAGGCAAGCACCAACACTGGAGGAGTTCTTTCAGGGTGAACCAGGACTAACGGCAGCCAAAACCACCAACCTACACCACAGCAATGTCTGCCAGGTTCTAGCGTCGCAGAATGATGATGTCACCGAGACCAAGAACAGCTTGCCGGGGTCGTACTCCCCACCAACCTTAACCGTCATGCATGATGGGAAAGCAGGCATCCTCGTCCGAGGTCCTCCCATGACGTCGACAGCCTACGGCGCCTTCACAACGAATCACCTTACAACTCTCCATAACACCACCACTGTGAGGGAAACCTTCCTAGATAAGCTGGTCTGTGACCCAATGACACCTTCTCTAGCTAGAGAGACAACCACACACACCAACCAGGTTGTTCCACAAACAGAGACCCGGACCAGGGAGAGAATCTTGTATGACCAGGATAAGACCACCAATGCTGGGTGTGTTCTGGAGGAGGACCTGGGTTCAGGAGAAGCAGCGGTGGATCCTCTAGCTGACATCAGCCACCAGTCTTCAGAGACCCGGACCAGGGAGAGACTCTTGTATGACCAGGATAAGTCCACCAATGCTGGGTGTGTTCTGGAGGAGGACCTGGGTTCAGGAGAAGCAGCGGTGGATCCTCTAGCTGACATCAGCCACCAGTCTTCGGGGTACGTGACGTATGAAAACGCGGAGGCCACCTGTGTGTTGAGTCGGACCGAGGCTGGGGAGAGCATTATGTCAGGGCCTGAGGAGGGGACACCAGGTGGAACGGGGGGGGTTCTCCTACACAACACCTCCGATACAAACACAACCAAGGCATGTAATATCATCAGCCATCCTCCCATTGATGCTGAAGATCTGGAGGAGGGGTCGTCCCCGTGTGACGATGACCTCATAACCAGTGGCCCTGCAGATGAGGCGAGCGTGACGTCGTCCTGGTGTAATGACGTCATACCAGACTATTTAGAGGAAGCGTTGGGGACGTCGCCGCTACAGAGCAACGATATCGCACCTCCTGTAGAAGACCGCATAGCAAGTCATCCAGGAAAGAAGTGTGGCACTGCTAATATTGTCACTTTCCCCCAGCATCAAGCCTCATCACTATCAGACCGTCCTGAACCCAAGATTGTAGTGACATGTCCTCAGGCTGAGGCCTCAACACCGGACCTCTGCAAACCAGATCAGGCTTCAGACTTAGACCTGGAACGACCGGAGGGACCATACCGGCTTAGCCTCCAGACTCTTCTAAAGAAATCCCAGGCAGTTTTGGAACGCCCCAAACCAGGCAGGAACCAGCCAGAATCAGAACCAAAGAGCCAGACTGGAGATGTAGACTTGGACCCGGAATCGGAACCAGTGGCAGGGCCGTACCGTCTCAGCCTTCAGACCCTGCTGAAAAAGTCCCAGGAGCACCGGAGACGCCAGCGTCAGCTGAAGAACCAGGCCAAGACCTCTACTTGTCCTACCAGGTGAGAGTTTTTGATGTTATTTTATTCATCTGTTTTATTGACTTCTGTTTGTTGTATTCAGGTAAGAGGGGCAGACGTATTAGAGGGTTTTAAATCACATTTGAAAACCCATCTTTTTAGCATGGCTTTTAGTCAGTGGTTTTACTGTTATTTTAGACATATTTTTTTGTATTAATCTCCTTTTTTTGCAGTCTGTTTTTTATCTCCTTCATTTGAATGTTTTTACTGTAAAGTTTGTTGTGATTTTATATGCAATTTAAATAGTACTTTATTGTAGGACCCAGGAGGCCTCGACACACCAGAAGATGGAGGAGGAGATCAGTTTCTCAGACAAGGAGAATGAGGAGTTCCTCCAGTCAGGGAGAGTGATGGCGGAGGGAAGGAAAACCCGGGACAGGGATTGGAGAAAGGATCATCTGGGAATGGGAGTCCAGTTTTCCAGACCGCCACCACTAGAGATATTCCCTAAGGAAGCGTGGGTTCAACGTGAGGAGGAGAAGGCGAGCTCTAGGATTGTGGAAAGAATGGGACTCAACGAAAAAGGATGTCATGAAAGAATATTGAAGGAATTGGAAGCTGGAAATGGCCCTTCACATTTGGTTGGTCGAGAAGGAAACACCCAATCCCAATCTCCTCCAGGAGTGGACATTGATGCTGGCTCGGCAGCCGAAGACATCCAGCTACACCTCTCACCAGACATCCAGCTACACCTCTCACCAGACATACAGCTACCCCTCTCACCAGACATCCAGCTACACCTCTCACCAGACGTCACAGCAGCACCGTCAAAGCTAATGGAGAACCTTCCACATCCTATCTCAGCCTCCATAACCCAGAAATCATTCTACCTAGTCAGGGAGAAGAGCTCTACCCTGCCGAGGCCTTCCTCTCTGGGGGGTAGTAGGTTCCAGACCGTCCCTACCCCCCAGTTTAGTATGAGCCCTATCCGCTGTAAGAGTAAAGGAAACAGTGGGGGAGGAGGGCGTGGCACCCCCAAGAGGCAGATCCTGGTAAACACACCTTTGAATGTAGACAACGAGGTGGGGTCGGTGACTGGGCAGGAAAAGAATGATGCTCGGGACCAAAGGCATCTGCACAGAGCGCCCCTAGTGGCTGGGGGTGGTGCAACACCTATGCGTAGGAGCTCAGACCAGGCAGAACAGATAGCTCAGCTGGAGCTCAACCTGTCCAGCCTCAAAATACTGATCTCAGACCTGGAGTCCACGTTCACAGAGACACCAGAGAGCCACCAGACACACAACAACAGCCAGACGGATAATATAGACCAACAACACAAATACATGGACGACCACACACCTGACAGCCAGGCCTTACAGAGAACAGGGAACCAGACACACAACAACAGCCAGACTGATAATAGTAGTAACCTTACCATGGATCCGCCACATAAATACATGGACTACCATACACCTGAGAGTCAGGCAGAGAGTAACCTTACTGACAGTGAGAAAGGAAGAGGGGATGGAGGTCAGAGGTCAGCTGATAAGATGGCGGTGGTCCCCTGTAGAGTCCAGTGGTGTGACAGCGTACCTCCATTGGTCAAGGAGGTGGAGATCACTGTTACAACGGGTTACAAAAGACAAGATGGTCGCCAGCAGCAGCCTCTTGCAGCGGGCCTCGTCACCTCCCTCACTCAGAAGAGGAGAGTTCCTGACGTGTTCCGGAAGGTTCCATATGATGTCATCAAGGTTCCATCGGAAGTTATCAAGGTTCGGAATGACGTCGTCAATATTCCGTCATCACACAAAACACCTTTCTCCGTCCTCTCAGACGCCAGTGACAACCAGCACCAGCGAATGGAGTGGAAGAGTTATCTGGAGGACCCTGCCCACTTCCAATCCATCAACCAATCGTATGACGTGGACACGCCCTCAGGGCTCTGGCTCCAGGGAGGGTCAGGGTCAGAGGGGTCGTTGAAAGGTCATGACCCCGCGGGGAAGCAGCTGACCCCTGAGAACGGAGGTGGTGGTCAGGGAGGGGCGTCAAGGGCCAAACGTAGACTGGTCATGCACACGACAGAGGGGAACAGGGGACAAGGACGAAGAGAGGTGATGAACAGGCCTCACTCCAGTACTCCTAAAGGTAAGGCCAGCTAATGTCCACAGTGGATTTAGATTAGGATGTCTTCCTGGATGGTTATCTCAAACTTCATTCAATATTTTCTCAATACATTATATAACATTCAGTGGCTCCAAACTCAAATAAGCATTTTATGCTGTTTATTCATTCATTATAAAGGCAACAAGTGCAGAACAAACGTTTGTCAATCCATAATATCCCTGAATAAGAGTCTGTAAATCACATCAGAGCCCTAGCTAGCCCTTCCTGTCTGACTGTTACCCGTCTCCCTCCTAGCTGCTGTGCGGTCACACAGTGTGGAGAACCAGCAGGTGGGATCCTGTTCCAGTCAGGAGAACCAGCAGCTCCAGCTGAAGCAGACCCATGCAGCCCAAGTCAGAGCCCTGAAGGAGGAGCAGAGGAGACAGCAGCAACAACTACTGCAGGTGAGAGAGACCGCTGACCACCACCTCAGTATGACCACAGTATTACTACAATACAACCTCTTACAGGTTTGGGCTCAATACAGTTTCACTTCCAGTCAAATCAGAAAGTAAACCAAATTCCAATTCCACATATCCTCATTGAAAAGCTTTGAAGATAATTAGTCATTGGAATTTCTGTGTACTTCCTGAATTGACCAGCATTAAAAGGGAATTGACCCCAACCCTGACCTCTAAACAATTGATGAAAAGCAACAACTACTGCAGGTGAGAGAGAAGGAGGGAGAGAGAGAGAGAGAGAGGGAGGGAGAGAGAGAGAGAGAGGGAGAGAGAGGGAGGGAGGGGGAGAGAGAGAGGGAGGGGGAGGGAGAGAGAGCGCTGGACCGCAATATGACCACTACACTAGCAACTCCAATAACTGTGACATCTAACCAAGGTCACCTATAAACCCATCTAGATGGCACCTGTATCCCTCCCTGTCTGCTTCTCTCTCTCAATTCCTCCCTCTCCCTCCCTCTCTCTCAATTCCTCCCTCCCTCTCTCTCAATTCCTCCCTCCCTCTCTCTCAATTCCTCCCTCTCCCTCCCTCTCTCTCAATTCCTCCCTCCCTCTCTCTCAATTCCTCCCTCCCTCTCTCTCAATTCCTCCCTCCCTCTCTCTCAATTCCTCCCTCCCTCTCTCTCAATTCCTCCCTCTCCCTCTCTCTCAATTCCTCCCTCTCTCTCAATTCCTCTCTCTCCCTCTCTCTCTCAATTCCTCTCCCTCCCTCTCTCTGATTCTCGCCCAGCTTGTGCTGTTACATCAACCTCAATGTTCCTCAAAAGAGAGACAGGTATTTCAGCTTAATTACATCCTCTCACACACACACACACACACACACACACACACACACACACACACACACACACACACACACACACACACACACACACACACACACACACACACACACAGTTTGTGCAGACTGCAGACATATGCCCATTATAAGAGACCTTGAAACTCTCCTCCAGTTTTAAGGACCAGGGAGAGATTCTACTATAAATGTTTGATTGGAGCCCTGAGGAAGAGTGGCTGAGTTTGGTTACCTCAGTGTGTGTGTGTGTGTGTGTGTGTTAAACCCAAGGACAACCAACATGTTAGCTGGCATCCATTCCTTGTATTTCAAATGACATTTTATGCGCCGAATACAACAGGTATAGACCTCACAGTGAAATGCTTACTGACAAGCCCTTATCCAACAATGTAGTTCAAGAAATAGAAAATATTTACTAAATTAACTAAAGTAAAAACATAAATGAAAGTAACATAAGAAAATGACATAACAATAATGAGGCTATATACAGGGGACACCGGTACCGAGTCAGTATGCGGGGGTACAGGTTAGTCAAGGTCATTTGTACATGTAGGTGGGGGTAAAGTTGCTATGCATAGATAATAAACAGCGAGTAGCAGCGGTGTAAAAACAAAGGTGGGGGGGTCAACGTAAATAGTCCGGGTGGCCATTTGATTATTTGTTCAGCAGTCTTATGGCTTGGGGGTAGAATCTGTTAAGGAGCCTTTTGGATCTAGACTTGGCTCTCTGGTACCGCTTGCCGTGCGGTAGAAGATAAAACAGTCTATGACTAGGATGACTGGAGTCTTTGACCATTTTTTGGGCCTTCCTCTGACACCACCTACTATATAGGTCCTGGATGGCAGGAAGCTTGGCCCCAAAAATGTACTGGGTCGTAGACATTGCCCTCTGTAATGCCTTACGGTCAGATGCCGAGCAGTTGCCATACCAGGCGGTGAAGCAACCAGTCAGGATGCTCTCGATGGTGCAACTGTAGAACTTTATGAGGATCTGGGGACCCATGCCAAATCTTTTCAGTCTCCTGAAGGGGAAAAGGTTTTGTCGTACCCTCTTCACAACTGTCTTGGTATGTTTGGACCATGATAGTTTGTTGGTGATGTGGACAGCAAGGAATTTGAAACTCTCGACCCGCTCCACTACAGCCTCGTTGATGTTAATGGGGGCATCTTTGGCCCTCCTTTTCCTGTAGTCCAAGATCAGCTCCTTTGTCTTGATCATGTTGAGGGAGAGGTTGTTATCCTGGCACCACACTGCCAGGTCTCTGACCTCCTCCCTATAGGCCGTCTCATTGTTGTCGGTGATCAGGCCTATCACTGTTGTGTCGTCTGCAAACTTAATGATGGTGTTGGAGTCGTACCTGGCCACGCAGTCGTGGGTGAACAGGGAGTACAAGAGGGGACTGAGCACGCACACCTGAGGGGCTCCAGTGTTGAGGATCAGCGTGGCAGATGTGTTGTTACCTACCCTCACCACCTGGGGGCAGCCATTCAGGAAGTCCAGAATCCAGTTGCAGAGGGAGGTGTTTAGTCCCAGGGTCCTTAGCTTAGTGATGAGCTTGGAGGGCACTATGGTGTTGAACGCTGAGCTGTAGTCAATGAACAGCATTCTCATGTAGATGTTCATTTTGTCCAGGTGAGAAAGGACAATGTGGAGTGTGATTGAGATTGCATCATCTGTGGATCTGTTGGGGCGGTATGTGAATTGGAGTGGGTCTAGGGTATCCGGGAGGATGCTGTTGATGTGAGCCATGACCAGCCTTTCAAAGCACTTCATGGCTACCGATGTGAGTGCTACGGGGTGGAAATCATTTAGGCAGGTTACCTTCCGTCTGTGTGTGCCTGTGTAGCTCTAACACCATCATTAACATAAAGCTGTTTAATAATAAAACCTTTGTCTTCTCCCCTCCATCATTGATGATGTGTTGCCTGTAACAGGAGGTTAGCTGGGCCGTGGACAGAGAGATGGAGGGAGACAGGGATGTAGGGTAGCTGGGATGGAAGGAAGGAGGCAGAGGGGGTATATGACACAGAAAAGGAGACGATCATTAGTTTAATTCATGAGGGGTGCTGGTTAAGTGCCAGATAGTCGCTCTGAGCACTGATGGTCCTCTCTCTCTCTTTTTTACTTTTTCTCTCATTCTTCTCTCATTCCTCTCTCTCTTTCTTTTTCTCTCATTCTCTCATTCCTCTCTCTCTCATTCCTCTATCTCTCTCTCTCTCTCATCCCTCTCTCTCTCTCTCTCATTCCTTTCCTCTCTCTCTCTCTCATTCCTTTCCTCTCTCTCTCTCTCTCATTCCTCTCTCTCTCTCATTCCTCTCTCTCTTATTCCTCTGTCTCTCATTCCCCTCTCTCTCTCTCTCTCTCTCTCATTCCTCTCTCTCTCTCTCTCATTCCTCTCTCTCTCTCTCTCTCATTCCTCTCTCTCTCTCTCTCTCTCTCTCTCTCTCTCTCTCTCTCTCTCTCTCATTCCTCTCTCTCTCATTTCTCTCTCTCTCTCTCATTCCTCTCTCTCTCTCATTCCTCTCTCGCTCTCTCTCTCTCTCTCATTCCTCTCTCTCTCTCTCTCTCTCTCTCTCTCTCTCTCATTCCTCTCTCTCTCATTCCTCTCTCCTGTCTGTTAGATGCTGGCTGTACGTTACCAGCTACTCCAGAGTTTGTCCTTCCCTGTGTCCTCCTGCCCCACATCCAGCTCACGTCTAGGGGACAACACGACCTCTCTCCTCCCCCTTTCTTCCATCCCTCTGTCCTCCATCCCCCTGTCCATCCCTCTGTTCTCCCCCTCACCAGGATCCCTCCTTTCAGACCCAGACTCCCCCCCACCAGGATCCCTCCTTTCAGACCCAGACTCCCCCTCACGGGTAAATTCAATTCACACCTGACTGACTTTGTATATTTGGATCATCAGTTTATAATCAACAAGTGAGAAGCACAACAGTTGATTCAAGTCAGGGTGCAGGTGTGTGTGTGTGTCTGTGTCTGTGTGCAGGTGAGTGTGTGTGTGTGTACGTGCATGTCTACAGCTACAGTTGGCCACCAGCTGAAAGGACGATGAGATTCTTGGTGGGAAATTAATTGGTTGTCATTGACGGAATTGGTATTTCTCCCTCCTCTCTCCCCACCCCCCTCCTCTCTCCCCACCCCCCTCCTCTCTCCCCACCCCCCTCCTCTCTCCCCACCCCCCTCGTCTCTCTCCACCCCCCTCGTCTCTCTCCACCCCCCTCGTCTCTCCCCACCCCCCTCGTCCCTCCCCCCTCCTCTCTCCCCACCCCCTCGTCCCTCCCCACCCCCCTCGTTTCCCCATCCCCCTTGTCTCTCCCCACCCCCCCTCGTCTCTCCCCACCCCCCTCGTCTCTCCTCAGTCTCCCAGGTGTCTGTCTGTGTGTTTTGGCCCCCTGGTGGCAGCAGCAGTGAAGGGATACCTAACCAGGAGGCTCCTACGCACAGAGAGAGTGGGACAGCTGCTATGTACCATCAAGGTGACACACACAGTCTCAGAAACACACAGCCCATTATGGGATTTATGGAAGATGTGATTTACGGATGTGTGTTTAATCATTTATTTTCGCTGTGTGTATGACTGTGTGTGTGCGCGTGTGTCCCCCCTCCCTCAGGACACGCAGCAGTTCCTGCAGTCCTTCCAGCCCCAGAGCCCTGGGAGAGACAGCAGGCAAGACCTGGTGCTGCAGGAGAGAGTCACACTGCAGGTAACTAACACACACAGTCTCTACACACACACACACACACACACACACACACACTCTGGCACGCACAACACAGTCTCTACACACACACACACACTCTGGCGTGCACAACACAGTCTCTACACACACAGACAGACTAATTCTCAGGAGTGGTGTCTTGTTCCAGCTCCGATCGGCACGTTATGAGGTCCAGGACATCTTCTGTCTGTCAGCAGGAGACAGGATGCAGATCATCAGCTGGGACAGACAGCTGGCCAGGGACAGGGAGATGAAACGCCAGGTAACCACTGGGGGGGGTGGGGGGGGTGGACAGACAGCTGGCCAGGGACAGGGAGATGAGACGCCAGGTAACCACCGGGGGGGGGGACAAGGAGAAGAGACGCCAGGTAACCACCTGGGGGGGGGGGCAGACAGCTGGCCAGGGACAGGGAGATGAAACACAAGGTAACCACCGGGGGAGCGCTGACAAGAGCATTGGTTTTTATGTAGTTTTTTTTTTTGGCCGTCTGGCTAACTCGTTTTGGTAGTTAAACCATCCGAGCATCAAGACCTGTGCCAAATACATTGTTTTTATGCACGTGAACTTGTGGATACCATTTTTATGTCTCTGTGTCAATTAGGAAGGGAGGTGGTTTTGCTAGCAGATACCATAGACTTCCAGTCATTATGCTAATGCTAGTTAGAAATTGCTGTAGCATTAGTTAGCAACATCTTTCAAACTGCACACAGAGACATGACCTCATCGGACTCTGGGGAAGAAGATAAAGGGCCTCATAGCCAAAATCCCTAAGTATCTCTACGTTAAAACTACAATCATGCATAGTGGTAATCAAAACATGTGTTACAAAATATATATATATATTGTACATGCATACAGAAGTACACAGATCAGCAGAATAAATCCAACAAATAGCATTTAGGTATCATGATGACGTTTGAGATATTTTGGGGCGCAGTTAGTTACTTCCTAGTGCACAATAAAGCCTCCAACATGAGATGCTTTGGGGTCTGGATAGAAAGATTAGGATTGAATGTAGAACAAATATACATCAGCATACACACATTTCAGGAGAGTTTGTGTATCAAACTGTGTGTGTGTTCGGGTCCACAGACTGGGGAAACGGGGTCGACCAGGGGGAAGAGTTCTCTGTCAGCTGCTACACAGAAGGCCTTGGAGAGGAAGAGAGGAGTCATGATGTGAGTCCTGCAATAGAAGATGTGTCACTAGACTAGATAGTTATTGTATATAAAACAGACATTGTCAGAGCAAGACAGCAAGTGTATGACTTGTATGTTCTGAGTTCAGGGTTATCAGTACAAGGTTAGAGTTGTGTTAATAAAATGTTTGGTTATAGAAGAGCCATACTTCTACCCAAGCTAGTACAGCCCAGGCAGTGACTATAGCCCAGGCAGTGACTATAGCCCAGGCAGTGACTACAGCCCAGGCAGTGACTACAGCCCAGGCAGTGACTACAGCCCAGCATAGTGATATTATGATACTAGTAAAAGAGTCCTACTGTCTCACTCATCAACCTATTGTTCCCCTCTCCTCTTCTCCCATCAGGAGGAAAGCGGCAGAGGGGCAGAGGGGGACTGGAGCTGTGGTTGTTGCTGGCCAGAAGGGCCCCCTGGCTGGGGCAGAGGGGAACGTCATGAAGCAGACACGTGGGTCTTTTCGACCCAACCCTCAAAGGGTCCCCAAGACCACCCAGTCCCGCAGATCTCGGTGAAGATGGTCTACTTATCGGGCTAAACTGGACCGGAACTGGGTCGTGTTCATTTTGGCACAGTGTAGCAAAACGTTTTGCACAGGAGAACGAAAACGAGCGTTTCTTATTGGACAAGTTCAGGCTCATATTCATTAGTGAAAATATTTTGGAAAATGAAAGTGTTTATCTTTCTTATTGGACAAGTTCAGGTAGTCCCTCCCTTGACCCAGGTAATGAATACTGTTGATACCTAAATATACACACACACACACACACACACAATCCATCTCACTTAACCCTAAAACAATACGCCCCTATGGGCCCTGGTCAAAGTAATGCACTATACAGGGAATAGGCTGCCATTTGGGATGCATGCATAGTGTTTCTTGCTAACCATCTGGAAAGTGTTGTATTTTAACTTGATTGTATTCTACAAAGGCACAACTCACTGCATTCAAATGCATCTTAGCTACTACATACTGTATGTGACAATCTATTCTTACCACAAGACCTCAGGACTTGTTTTTGGACACACTGTTCGTAATATGTTAGTTTTATACTATTTATATTTCCTATACCTGTTTGTGGTACGGTATTGGGATGGCAATGCAACCAAAGCCCAGAAAACCCAAGTCTAGTTTTGAAGGTCTGTTCTGAGTGTTCTGCTTTCCTACTGTTTTTGTTCTAAATTATTTAGAAGTGTTTTTTAATAAATGTTTTTATAAAAAATTTACTTGTCAGGTTGTTTGAATGTAAACTGAACAAAAATATAAACGCAACATTCAATAATTAATGATATTACTGAGTTAGAGTTCATATAAGGAAATCAGTCAATTGAAATGAATTCATGAGGTCTTGGTCTATGGATTTCACATGACTGGGCAGGGGCACAGCCATGGCTGGGCCTGGAGGGCATAGGTCCACCCAATTGGGAGCCAGCCAATCAGAATTAGTTTTTCCCCACAAATGGGCTTTAATACAAACAAATACTCCGTTTTGTCAGCTGTCCGTGTGGCTGATCTCAGACGATCCTGCAGGTGAAGAAGCCGGATGTGGAGGACCTGGGCTGGTGTGGTTACACGTGCTCTACGGTTGTGAGGCCAGTTGGATGTACTGCCAAATTCTCTTAAACGATGTGAGGAGGCTTATGGTAGAGAAATGAACATTCAATTTTCTGGCAACAGCTCTGATGGACATCCCTGCAGTCACATGCCAATTGAATGCTCCTTTGAAACTTGAGACATCTGTGATGTTGTGTGACAAAACTGCACACTTTAGAGCACAGGTGTCAAACTCATTCCACGGGGGGCCGAGTGTCTGCGGGTTTTCGCTCCTCCCTTGTACTTGATTGATGAATTAACATCACTAATTAGTTAGGAACTCCCCACACCTGGTTGTCTAGGGCTTTATTGAAAGGAAAAAAAACAAAAACCTGCAGACACTAGGCCCTCCGTGGAATGAGTTTGACACCCCTGTTTTAGAGTGTCCTTTTATTGTCCCCAGGACAAGGTGCACCTGTGTAATGATCATGCTCTTTAATCAGCTTCTTGATATGCCACACCTGATAGGTAGATGTATTATCTTGGCAGAGGAGAAATGCTCGCTAACAGGGATGTAAACAAATTTGTGCACACAATTTGAGCGAAATAAGCTTTTTGTGCATATGTAAAATGTCTAGGCTCTTTTATTTCAGCTCGTGAGACCAACACTTTACATGTTGCATTTATATTTTTTTTCGGTATAGTTTTTAAATTAATTTCGGAGTTCTAGTAAACGTTTATATTGTGAGAACGCCAGTGGGCGCAGTTTTTTTTCGAAAGCTACATTTGGCCTATTCGACAACATTCGTCCATAGCTGTCGTTGGTTTGTCTGTCAGTGTGATTCTACGTCTGTGAGAATGGAAGAGGAACCAGACACAGGCGCATCTTCTCGGGATGAGAGAAAAGCTAAAGAGAAGGCTGAAATACTGCAAAGGGAAATCCAGCGGAAGAGTTTCAAACTGGTCAGTGAGGAGAGACTGGAGATTTGTGTAGTCCACTGTTTACAAACTAGCTAGATGTTATGCTAGCCGGCTAGCAAGCTACACCGGTGGCTTGCAAAATAACACTTATTGCAATGCATTGCAACGTTTAACTATGTTGAACTTTGGATAAATCTCTGACAGTGTTCGTACTGAGTGACATTTTCAAGAGTAGATATTGCCTATTCATGTATTCCAAAGTTAGTAACTATTGCATTCCTTTGCGTCATTCTCAATGTAAAATAAGCAGCTGACAATGACTACCGAAATGTTCAGGGCTCATATAAAGCTTATCCGAGTAGGAGTGCTGATTTTAGGATCAGTTTTCCCTATCAGATCACATGGACAGGTGGCACCTGATCCTAGATCAGCACTTCTACGCTTTATACAATTTGTACATGTAATTATCTATCGTCCCCTCCTTTCCAGGTAGCTAAGATCCTGAAGAAGCAGGAGAGTGAGCGGACACAGGAGGAGTCTGCAGATCTACTTCTGCACCAGGACACGGTACAGGAGCTGTGTTCGCGGCAGGTCCGCAGGAACCTTCTAAAGCGGAAGCAAGAAGAGGTATGGTTGACGTGTCTTTAGAAGTGCCCAATAACATAGCCTGGTCCCAGATCTGTTTGGGCGATCTTCCCAACTGCTTGTCACTTAAAACATGGCATGACAATTCCATAAGAAGTTGGCACAAACAGACTGGCACCCAGGCTACCAATAACATGGTCTAACATGTCTTTACTGACCTGAAATACCAGGCTAGGAGATGCAATGTGGAGGATGACTATTAGCATGGAATTTGCTTTATATGTCTCTCTGTCTTTGTGCTGTTGTAGGTATTTGATGATACAGAGGACCTGAAGTGTAAAGTGGGACAGTTGGCTGAGGCAGTCAGACAGGCTCAACACCTGGTTATCTACACTGGAGCCGGGATCAGCACGGTAAATACTGGGGCTCTGTATTTCACACTATGGCTGTGCTCCACTAGTCTAAGTGCCAGTTTATTCATGCTATCATGTCAACTCATTGACAGCAGTGGAGTTGGCAAGAGCACAAACAGATCTGGGGTCAGGGTATAACTTTGTTCTGGGGTGTATTCACAGGAACCGAATGGCTAAAACGGGGAGGGACTAACCTGAACCAAAATGAAATGCTTGTTTTCATTGCAAAACGTTTTCTACAGTGTGCACTCATACAGCCTTTTTCAAACCTCTCCTCGGGGACCCCCAGGCGTTCTTGAACTTTGAACTCTTCCAGCACACCTTATTCGACTTACAGGAGTTATTAGGTTTAAGGGCCTTGCTCAATGGCACATCGGCAGATTTTTCACCTAGTCTGCTCGGAGTTTTGAACCAGTTACCTTTCCGGTTACTGGCCCAATCGGCTAGGCTACCTGTCACCCATCATGACAAGAGTGACATGTTTCTGTGTCATGTTTTGCAGGCAGCGTCCATCCCAGACTACAGGGGCCCAAATGGGGTTTGGACACAGCTACAGAAGGGCAGAGCTGTCAGGTGAGACAGACTGGAGGACACAAGATGGCAACTGCATCATACTGCATGTAATTAAGTCAACAAGAGGGTAACTTCGTCATACTGCATGTACACTGCTCAAAAAAATAAAGGGAACACTTAAACAACACAATGTAACTCCAAGTCAATCACACTTCTGTGAAATCAAACTGTCCACTTAGGAAGCAACACTGATTGACAATAAATTTCACATGCTGTTGTGCAAATGGAATAGACAAAAGGTGGAAATTATAGGCAATTAGCAAGACACCCCCCAAAACAGGAGTGATTCTGCAGGTGGTGACCACAGACCACTTCTCAGTTCCTATGCTTCCTGGCTGATGTTTTGGTCACTTTTGAATGCTGGCGGTGCTCTCACTCAAGTGGTAGCATGAGACGGAGTCTACAACCCACACAAGTGGCTCAGGTAGTGCAGTTCATCCAGGATGGCACATCAATGCGAACTGTGGCAAAAAGGTTTGCGGTGTCTGTCAGCGTAGTGTCCAGAGCATGCAGGCGCTACCAGGAGACAGGCCAGTACATCAGGAGATGTGGAGGAGGCCGTAGGAGGGCAACAACCCAGCAGCAGGACCGCTACCTCCGCCTTTGTGCAAGGAGGTGCACTGCCAGAGCCCTGCAAAATGACCTCCAGCAGGTCACAAATGTGCATGTCCCGTGTGGCTCAGTTGGTAGAGCATGGCGCTTGCAACGCCAGGGTTGTGGGTTCAATTCCCACGGGGGGACCAGGATGAATATGTATGAACTTTCCAATTTGTAAGTCGCTCTGGATAAGAGCGTCTGCTAAATAATGTAAATGTATGTAAATGTCTCATGCTACCACTTGAGTGAGAGCACCGCCAGCATTCAAAAGTGACCAAAACATCAGCCAGGAAGCATAGGAACTGAGAAGTGGTCTGTGGTCACCACCTGCAGAATCACCCCTGTTTTGGGGGGTGTCTTGCTAATTGCCTATAATTTCCACCTTTTGTCTATTCCATTTGCACAACAGCATGTGAAATTTATTGTCAATCAGTGTTGCTTCCTAAGTGGACAGTTTGATTTCACAGAAGTGTGATTGACTTGGAGTTACATTGTGTTGTTTAAGTGTTCCCTTTATTTTTTTGAGCAGTGTAATTAAGTCAACAAGATGGTAACTTTGTCATACTGCATGTAATTAAGTCAACAAGAGGGTAACTTCATCATACTGCATGTAATTAAGTCAACAAGAGGGTAACTTCGTCATACTGCATGTAACTTCGTCATACTGCATGTAATTAAGTCAACAAGAGGGTAACTTCGTCATACTGCATGTAACTTCGTCATACTGCATGTAATTAAGTCAACAAGAGGGTAACTTCGTCATACTGCATGTAACTTCGTCATACTGCATGTAATTAAGTCAACAAGAGGGCAACTTCATCATACTGCATGTTATGAAGTCCTCTCTCTCTCAACAGCTCGTCAGACCTGAGTGAAGCAGAACCTACTCTTACACACATGTGTATCAGGATGCTGCATGAGGAGAACATGGTCAGTGAGCGGGTTGTGTGTGTCCTCATGGACCTTGTGATTGTAGCTTCGCCCGATACTGGAAAGGTTTTGAGGTGTCTGTATGATGATTTCCAACGTGTGTTTGGCATTCGTGTGTGGGGGGGTGTGTGTGCAGGTGCAGCACGTAGTGTCTCAGAACTGTGATGGGCTCCACCTGCGTAGCGGTCTTCCCAGACACACCCTCTCTGAGCTGCACGGCAACATGTTCATCGAGGTAGGTCACACACACTCACACTACATACAGTATATACTACATACAGTATATTCCACCTAAAGAACTCACTGTATTATTCAGACATTTCCTGGTTTACAGGTGTGTACTTCCTGTTCCCCGGTGAGGGAGTTTGTGCGACTCTTTGACGTGACGGAGCGCACGGCGAGGCACAGGCACGGGACGGGGCGGCAGTGCGCCCACTGTGGGGGCGAGCTCAGGGACACCATCGTACATTTCGGAGAGAGGGGCACCCTGGAGCAGCCTCTCAACTGGAGGGGGGCATCGAACGCTGCTGAGAGGGCTGACGTTATCCTCTGTCTGGGCTCCAGTCTGAAGGTAAGGACAGGACCACAACATGTACTAACACACAGCATCAATAAAGCCTTGAAGGTAAGGACAGGACCATAACATGTACTAACACACAGCATCAATAAAGCCTTGAAGGTAAGGACTGTTTAACCAGGATTAATAGACTGAGTGCTGCCACCTCACAGGACAATGAAATTGAATGCAAAATGAAATAGGACTTCTGTGAATATTGAATAGAATTGAGTGGTTTTTAGTTGTAGAACCTTGACTGACTCCTACTCTGTATGTCATTGCTGGTTTGTATGTCATCAGTGTGGTTAGACTGATCTTTCCATCTGTCTTTACCAGGTGCTGAAGAAGTATGCCTGTCTATGGAGCATGAATAGACCTGCTATCAGGAGACCCAAACTCTATATCATCAATCTACAGGTCATCTTGCTAGTACTTACCGTGATCCAGCGTCTCCCAATCCTGGTCCCTGGCATTGCCCCAGCATTAATGTATTCATGATTAGTGCTAGGACATTTTTTTTTTGGAAATTGCACCCCTTTGGGTCCCCAGGACCAGGATTGGGAAACACTGAATTGAACCAATAAAGCCTGTGTTACAGTTGAATCTTGATCGTTCCATGTAGTTTCACTTAGTTCTCCCACAGAGATGGGCCCTGGTCACAAGTAGTGCACTATAAAGGGAATAGGGTGCCTGATTGATGATGAACTCTGTCTTGTTTTAGTGGACACCTAAAGACGACCTGGCCACGCTGAAGATCCATGGGAAATGTGACGACGTGATGCGTCTCCTTATGGAGGAGCTGAACATTCAGATCCCTGCCTACAACCAGTAAGACCTGTCTCAAAACACACCTCGAGTGTCTTCACCAGTAAGACCTGTCTCAAAACACACCTCGAGTGTCTTCACTAGGAAGCAAACTGGTTGGAACGGGGAGGGACATACCTGAACTTGTTATTGCTAAAAGTTTTCTGTTGCAAATATTTATTTTATATAACCGTTATTTAACTAGGCAAGTCGTGATTAGTTGAATGTTATGGTGTGGAATCGGGTGCGTTTGCCCTTGCACTATCATTTTTTTAATTGCACCACTTTGGGGTCCCCAGGACCAGGATTGGAAACCACTGACTTGAACCAATAAAGCCAGAGTTGAATGCTATTAGTTATGCTATGGTGTGCACTAATGAATGCACCCCACCTGGAACACCCTGACTGACCCATTCCTAACTGCCCTTCCTTCATCAGGACAGAGGACCCTGTACTCAGCTTGGCCACGCCGCTGAGACCAGAAGAGGAGGACAGTTACACTCGTAAACTCATAGCTCCGCCCGCTGGCGGGAAGGACTGTTCACCAGACTCCCCGGGACAGGGTGGAGGAACAGCAGTACAAGGAGGCTGGTTCGGACGAGGATACTCCAAAGGGAGGAAGAGGAGGAGGAAGAAGGTGGCGTAGCAGAACGTTAATCATAGTAGAAATTTGACACACGATTCTCCATCTCCTTTTTGTTCTGATTGGTTGTTTTTGAAATGGACCTTGATAGTAAGGAAGACGTACCAGCAAAAAGAAGTGAGGGGGGAAAAGCTCACTAAGACGGAGCTATTTGTGATGCAGAGTATTATGATGGTTTCAGATACTACCTCTAAGGCTGAGGGAGCATCCTAATAATCTCCTTTCTGGTCGTCCCTAGTTACCACAGCCACAAAGTCATAAACCCTGCCTCTTTCCACAATTTAAAATGTGATTTTTACCCCTAACCACACTGCTAACCTTATGCCTAACCTTAAATTAAGACCAAAAAGCCCCCCCCAAATAAATAAATATATATCTATATATGATATAGCCAATTTTGACTTTGTGGTTGTGCTATCTAGTGGAAACCCTTTCTCCGGAAGTGTGCACTTGTTCACTTCCTGTCATGGATTTAAAAGAAAATGACTGGTATATGGAAACTCCCTCTGCTCCATGCTACACTAATCCAATGCTTTTAAGTTTGTGGGGAGTAGTGAACACTTCAGGAGGAGAGATTATTGGGCTGTAACCTAAGAGTCTGTTTCAACTGAATGGTGCTTTTATGGAGTTTCATAGGAGTGGTGTTTTGTGTTTGTTACATGCACAGCACCTTACTAACTTTCCTCAGGTTTTCCGTCGTCGATGCCACCCTATTACAGTACAGCACATTCATGGCATTAGTATCTAATGACATGCATTCATTTTTATTTAAAAAAAAGCATAAACCAGGTTTCCATTCAACCGTTTTATACGGTATTACATATCAAAATATGCTTGACAAGGTGGGATCTTTTCATGTCTGTAAAATGTATTATGCAGGAAATGTCGGTGTAAACGTATTTATGAACAAATATTGATATAATAGCCGTCATATTAAAGTGAACTTAGTGAGAAGACCACTCCTGTAATCGTGTGACTAAGACTTGTTAGGAAATCATGCCGTTTATTAGGCTACAGATGAAATAAATTGTGATGAACTTCACAGGGTGGTGAAAGTGCACGGTGATGAGCTTCACAGGGGGGGAAAGTGCACGGTGATGAGCTTGATGCTCCCTTCAATAAATATCCAGGGTCTAATTTTGGTGACATGATGCTTGGCTGCCATTTGACATAATAATCTCATATAGACTATACCAGCACTGTATCTGAGAGCTGTTGGCTAGAGCACACATTCCAATACCAGAGTGGGCACATATGCGATGGAAACCCATTTAACTTGTATTTTTTATTTGGTACATGGGAATTGAACCGGTAAAAGGTATTTTTCGGTGCGCTAGATTGCAGGAAATGACAGTTACCGGTGTTCAAAAACACTCCACAGCACCACCTTGTTAAATCCTGGGGAGAACCCTGCATCAAGTTTACATAATGTTGTTTACTAAATGTTACTGTAACTTCTGTTGTTCCTGCCTTGTGTTTAATAGAAAGACACTCAGGTGGAGGTTTCTCATAGGTACAGGTCTGGGATCAGCCTCCCCGCCACAATCATAACCTTAACAGTTTGTGGGAGGAATGACCCAGGATCAGCGTTTAGGAGCAACTTCTCCATACACCTAGAAAGGCAAGGATGAGCACTGAGTGATCATGATTACTACCATCATTGCAATGCTGCAGTTTTACAATGTGAAGCCTTGTGGCAAGTCTCTACTTTGCAATATGTATAACCCTTTTGTTTCAGAGTTACTGTGAAGTTAGTCCAAAGGCCAGCAGATGGCGATATTCAGTAGTTTCATCTTGCCGTCCAAAGGAAATGTATGCAGCCGTGTCCCCCGTGGACGGGTTCGTACATTAAACATTCTCCGTTCAAGCTGCAAAGGTGTCAGTTTCCTCCTTAACTGGATTTAATGGCGAGAAGGAGGGAAAACATTTCGAAAATATGCATACTTTATTTCTGAAACACAATTTTACTCCACCATCATAGAGTAGTTAATGCTAGTCCTTGATGTTGCGTATTGCGTTTAGCCAATCATGTTGCAGCAGTCTGTTATTTTTTAATTGTATTGGCTGATTGCATCCAACTGAGGTGCATACACCACAACCTACTGTACTCCCTTGACACATTGATACAAAAAGAGAGACTTAAGATGGTGGTGGTGGGGGGGGGGGGGGATTGCACTAGCAGCTAGCCCTACACCCATTAAAACATCACTAATATACCAACTAACCCTACACCCATTAACCTCACCACTATACCAACTAACCCTACACCCATTAAAATCTCACCACTATACCAACTAACCCTACACCCATTAAAATCTCACCACTATACCAACTAACCCTACACCCATTAAAACCTCACCACTATACCAACTAACCCTACACCCATTAAAACCTCACCACTATACCAACTAAGCCTACACCCATTAAAACATAACCACTATACCAACTAACCCTACACCCATGAAAACCTCACCACTATACCAACTAACCCTACACCCATTAAACCTCACCACTATACCAACTAACCCTACACCCATTAAAACCTCAGCACTATACCAACTAACCCTACACCCATTAAAACCTCAGCACTATACCAACTAACCCTACACCCATTAAAACCTCACCACTATACCAACTAACCCTACACCCATTAAACCCTCACCACTATACCAACTAACCCTACACCCATTAAACCCTCACCACTATACCAACTAACCCTACACCCATTAAAACCTCACCACTATACCAACTAACCCTACACCCATTAAAACCTCACCACTATACCAACTAACCCTACACCCTTTAAAACCTCAGCACTATACCAACTAACCCTACACCCATTAAAACCTCAGCACTATACCAACTAACCCTACACCCATTAAAACCTCAGCACTATACCAACTAACCCTACACCCATTAAAACCTCACCACTGTTCCACTACAGCACCAGTCTGTTGGTTTCCCCCTAGTCTGATAGTTTTCAAAATAAAACATCTGATTGACTGAACGTGATACACAGCATCCGGGACTAGCATTGGCTATTCCAGCATGTTGGTGGAAAATAGTGTTTCAGAAAGTACAGTTTCCCTGTGGTGGTTTTCTTCTAGGCAAACTCCACCCAACTCATTTCAATGTTTGGAATCACAAGTTGGTGATATTAGTTAAACTTCCCCTTTTATATGGAGGAAATCTACAACTTTGCAGCCTGAATGAAGAATGTTTTATGTACGAACCGGTCCATGGGGATATGACTGTATAGCGGGGATAAGCATTTCACTGTAAAGTATACACCTGTTGTATTGGCGTATGTGCCCAATAACAGTTAATATGATATGAGTGTATATCCGGCTGCATGCATTCCCTTTGGATGATAAGATGAAACGACTCAATATCGCCATTTGCCGGCCTTTGGGCAACTGTGAAGTATACATTGTCCACCCCTTGACTGTTTATGTAATGTTACGATAATTTAAAAAAAGTACCGTTGAATCTATTCAAACTTTGCCTGTTGTATTGTTTTCTCTCTCAAACACATTGGTTGACAGGAAAGTGTTTTTGTACTTTATTTACACGTTAATCTCGTAGATGTATCGGAAATATATAGGATGTGTTCGTAAATTCGCTCGGGCTATGTACTCTGATTTCAGAGCACTCTCGTCTGAGTTTTGCCAGAGCGCAGAATAACTGATGAATTTACTAAAGCTCAACACCCGTTGAATATGGATGGTGTCAGTTAACGTCGGCAAAAAAGGGTAATTCAATTGTTGCCAGCAGCACAGTTACAATCACCAACCATCAGGATAAAATGAAATAAGCCTAACCAGCTCTGCTAGGGCGCGTAAAATGGTCAGAGTGAGGTGTTCTCTCATTTGTGTCTGGAAGTAGCTAGCCAGTTAGTTTGGGCGCTTAATTGCCGTTGTGAGGTTAAAACGCTCGGATCAACCGTTCTTTAAATATATGTATATAAAAAAACATGTACAGTACACCGCGAAAGGATTTGAATGTATGAATGCCCAGAGCGCACTCTGGCACTCCAGACGGAAGTCACATGCAGGAATCAATGTTAATAATGAATGATGTAAATCATGCTTATATGACTTGTTTGTGCAGCAGTATATAAGGACTGAGAGGGAACGCCCTTGTCAGAGTTTTCATCAAGCTTGGGTTGAGTTTGTGAACCTCTCCGGTCCTGATAATAAAGATTGATTCATTTACATTGAGTTTGAGTCCTTACTGGTGAATTTCCACAACAATCTTTTAGGAGCAAACAAATTATACAAGAGGTCTATGCTCCTTGTAAAATTATTATTATTATAGATTTTAAAAACATATAATTCATGTGATAAGTAGACATTGTTTTGCAGATAATGGATTTAATTTATTGATCTATTGAATACATGAATACTGTTGGATTCTAGCTTGAAATCTATCTATTCATGTTACCAGACTGGAACTTATTGATTACTTTGCATGTAGAAGGAATGTATATGTTGGGGTCAATGGTGGGTGGATAAGAACTAAGTGTATGGAAAGTTACTGAGTGAGACAAGGGGGAGTGCAGAAAGTTTACACTCTGTCAAAACATGTTATTGTTAAATATCACAGCTCCTAAGGAGGGAGGCAAAGGGCAACAGTCTGGTCTCAGTCACTGATAAAGTAAAACAGCCGTGGATTAGGGACGAACGAGGAATCCGTCCCGAGGTCAGGCCAGATGAAGTGAAAAGAAACAGTCCTATTTCACACACATATACTTCCACGCCCACGAAGGTTCGAGCATCAGGCAGGGCCATGACTACACCAGTGAGGAACCAATTCAGTTCCTGCCTAGCAACAGAGTTTTATTGGCTGTCTAGATGTGTAATAAATTGACACCTCACCTAGTAGGAAGGTATAAAACTATGTGCTTCTATAATCACGTCTTTGTCTTTGCAGCTGTATGACCCAGTGGGTGAATAAAGTTGGTTTGAGCTTTAATTAGTTGTCTGAGTTTTACTCTGTTTGTTCAGAACTTAAACAATACACACCTAGTATTGTTGAAACATTATACAGTTATTTACTGGATAATAGGAGTTAAATAAGATATAGCTCTGAACATCTCCACCCCACCACACACACAACACTCCTACTCCAAGACGCTTGATACATATGGATCCAGAGCTGCATATTATGCTACACAGGTTACCATGGTAATCAGACTTAGTAAACTGTTAGAGAATGGGAGATGGAAGACTCATTACAATATGTTTTCTATTGAAACTTTATTTAGGGATCTGGAACCGGTGCCAGAGAGGAAAGGGCTTTCTGGTGTTTTTTCAGTGACTCTGAATGAGCAAAGCTCTTTCCACATAGACAAGAGTAAGGTTTCTCTCCAGTGTGTGTGAACTGGTGTTTAGTCAGGTTGAAATCTCGAGCAAAACTCTTCCCACACTGATCACAGCTATATGGCTTCTCTCCTGTGTGCATACGTTGGTGTATAGTCAGGTGTCCTGAATTCCTTAAGCTCTTCCCACACTGATCACAGTGGTAAGGCTTCTCTCCTGTGTGTATGCGTTGGTGTGTAGTCAGGGTCCCTGATTGATTGAAGCTCTTCCCACACTGATCACAGTGGTAAGGCTTCTCTCCTGTGTGTATGCGTTGGTGTGTAGTCAGGTGTCCTGACGTCCTGAAACTCTTCCCACACTGATCACACCTATAAAGCTTCTCTCCTGTGTGTATGCGTTGGTGTATAGTCAGGGCTCCTGACTGATTGAAGCTCTTCCCACACTGATCACAGCTATAAGGCTTCTCTCCAGTGTGTATGCGCTGGTGTGTAGTCAGGTCTCCTGATACAGCAAATCTCTTCCCACACTGATCACAGCTATAAGGCTTCTCTCCTGTGTGTATGCGTTGGTGTATAGTCAGGTGTCGTGATTGTTTGAAGCTCTTCCCACACTGATCACAGCTATAAGGCTTCTCTCCAGTGTGTATTCGTTGGTGTGTAGTCAGGATTCCTGATACAGCAAATCTCTTCCCACACTGATCACAGCTATAAGGCTTCTCTCCTGTGTGCATTCGTTGGTGTGTAGTCAGGTGTCGTAATTGTTTGAAGCTCTTCCCACACTGATCACAGCTATAAGGCTTCTCTCCTGTGTGCATTCGTTGGTGTATAGTCAGGTGTCGTGATTGTTTGAAGCTCTTCCCACACTGATCACAGCTATAAGGCTTCTCTCCAGTGTGTATGCGCTGGTGTGTAGTCAGGTCTCCTGATACAGCAAATCTCTTCCCACACTGATCACAGCTATAAGGCTTCTCTCCTGTGTGTATGCGTTGGTGTATAGTCAGGTGTCGTGATTGTTTGAAGCTCTTCCCACACTGATCACAGCTATAAGGCTTCTCTCCTGTGTGTATGCGTTGGTGTGTAGTCAGGTGTCGTGATTGTTTGAAGCTCTTCCCACACTGATCACAGCTATAAGGCTTCTCTCCTGTGTGCATTCGTTGGTGTGTAGTCAGGTGTCGTGATTGTTTGAAGCTCTTCCCACACTGATCACAGCTATTGAGACGTTCTGATCTGGAGAGACTCTTCTGGAGAGACGTCTTGTCAGCATCACATTGTTGTTTAGACTCCCCAGATGATAAGCCCCTCCCACTGAGAGAGCAACTGTTTGGGCTGTACCCTGTGAAACAAAGATATTGAATAGCATGGACATCTGAAATCAGGGTACCTGACGGGACTTTAATAAATGCAGAAAATTGCCAATCAAAATAAACATATTTTTGAGAAGCGTATTTGATTCAGAATTCAGACATATAAAGTTTGTATGTGATAACTCATCTGTCCCTCATTTTAAGGTCAACCCTGTTACATAAACCCAACTCTCGTTTTAATATGGTGAAACTATAAAAAATAAAAATCCAAAAGAGACATTGAACATCTAATAGTCAAATCAGAGTAAAAGCTGGTGAGCTGGTTCTACTCTTTTTGTCAATTTACTGCTGTTTTAGGGTGGAGAACTGAGGAAGTCAACCCTTTTACATGCTAGAAATGTTTTAGTGGTGGAGAACTGAGGAAGTCAACCCTTTTACATGCTAGAAATGTTTTAGTGGTGGAGAACTGAGGAAGTCAACCCTTTTACATGCTAGAAATGTTTTAGTGGTGGAGAACTGAGGAAGTCAACCCTTTTACATGCTAGAAATGTTTTAGTGGTGGACAACTGAGGAAGTCAACCCTTTTACATGCTAGAAATGTTTTTGTGGTGGAGAACTGAGGAAGTCAACCCTTTTACATGCTAGAATTGTTTTTGTTGTTGTGAAGATTGCATTCAATTGCCGCTCCCTGTTGCACAAAACTAGCTTCCATTCCCCCTGTCACAAGCGGTTTTATGGCTGATTTAAAGGACTATTTTACACATGTAATCCAGTGGTTTTGTTGTTTTCACTAGTCCCCTGTTACATTCCACCATGTCACTTTATTTGGCACATAGGCACTTTGTATAGTAATATAGTAATATTTGTATTCAAAATGTCTTGAGATGGGAAAACATGTTTTTTATTAAGTTGAACATGTGGTCTTTATGACAGAATGTTAACATTAGGTGAAATATATATTTTGGACCAAGTTACACTTTTAAAAATGGGCGGAACTACCCAGATATTTTCATCAATATATCATGAATCAATTAATGACTAAAGCGCATAAAGATGGCAGAATTCTGATATGACGTCATTGTTTTAGAACTATCCAGTTTTGAAACTACGGTGCTCGACATTGTTCAATGTTCCAATAAATCAACACAATCTACTTTGACGAGTTTTCAAATTGCCAGCGTCGTGAAACTAAAATTGAGATCATGTTTACTGTGCTATTGACCATACCAAAAAAAATGTGAGCAATGTGAAAAACAGTGAACGTAGCAAAACCAGGAAGTTGTGGTAAGTACCTGCGGGCCGCCATCTTTATGCACCTCCGCTATCGTTTCAGAAGCAGACTGTATCCTAATCGACACAACATGGTTCTTACTTAATGAAATCAAATCTCCATCTTCCTTCTCTTCTCCTCCTCCTCTCTCAGTTCCACTCTGTCCCGGTGCTTTCCTGCAGTCGACCAGAACCAACAGTAAAGCGGTACCAGGAGGCGTTTGACCCGGGGACTCCGGGAGGGTGGAGGGGAACGTGCTAGCTTTGTCCTGTTGGCCACAATAAATATCAAACAGTTTATCATTAAACCCAGTATTGTATTATTTTAGTCTACACCTCTGATGGATTTGGGAACATCCCTAGAAGATCTAATTTTTCCTCAAATGTTCAATCGTTCACTACTTCCCACTAATCGAATAGCATTGGGTTGGTGGAGGCATGGGCTAGTCAGAGTTTCCACCATATTTATCATACCAGTCATTTCCTTTCAAAACAGAGAGGAAGAGGCGACTTGTGGCTTATTTGATCGAATATACGTTTCGTAATGATTAAGTTGTTACGAGTGTACTGATAAAAGTAGGACACGTGACATGTCAGCAACTTTGAGAGAAAAAACCCACTAGTGCCAGGTCGACATTAGTTACCATAGCCACAAAGTCATCAACTTTATTATTTGACCCCGCTGGTAATCTATGAACGTTTGAACATCTTGAGGAACAATCAGGCCTTAATGGCCATGTACTCTTATAATCTCCACCCGGCACACCCAGAAGAAGACTGGCCACCCCTTAGAGCCTGGTTCCTCCCTAGGTTTCTTCCTAGGTTCCTGCATTTTCTAGGGAGTTTCTCCTAGCCATCGTGCTTCTACATCTGCATTGCTTGCTTTTGGGAGTTTTAGGCTGGGTTTCTGTACAGGGAACTTTGTGACATCTGCTGATGTAAAACGGGCTATAAATACATAAACACGATTGATTGATCGATTGAAAAACCACGCCTATTTAAAAGATTTATCGTCTTAAAATGTAATATTAAACCTAACCTTAACCACACTGCTAACCTTATGCCTGATCCTAACCTCAAAAAAGCAAATTTTTGTTTCCATGAATTTCTACGATATAAATGTTTTACTTTGTGGCTGTGGTAACGACTGCCTGTCATATTTAAGACACTTCTTTTCATTACATATCAGAAGACAATCGCTGGCAACTCATTATTGGGTTAATTTACAGGAACATGTGGTGTCTCACCCCACAAAAGGGGAGCTACAGAAAAGTTAGGAGAATGAACGTGGACAGAATAAGCTTTGGATGGGTGGGTGATGACCAGGAGAGGCAGATGGGAATGTATGGCAGGGACTTTAGCCCCACGGTACCTATCCCTGTGAGTCCACCATGGCTACTCCCACCTCCAGTAGTTGATTTACAAGTGTTGAAGAGAGTACGGAAAGACAGGGAGGGGGTTGATCCATGCAACTTCTTTAAAAGGCGACTGTTAACTGTAAATCAGTATTTTTTGCCCATATATACAGATGGATCAAAAGACCCAAGGACAGGTCAGACTGGATCAGCCTTTGTTGAACAGGAGAGAGGGGTGGCTGTCAGGAGACGTATTACAGACCAACTGGCTGTGTACATGGCAGAGCTGATGGCCATACTGTTGGCCTTGCAGTGGGTGGAGGAAGTCAAGCCAGACAGAGTAGCTATATGTTCTGACTCGTGTGCTGTGTTGATGAGTCTGCGGTCATTTAGCTCACATAGCAGACAAGGCCTGCTCTATGCCCGTGTAACGGATGTGAAATGGCTAGCTAGTTAGCGGGTACGCGCTAGTAGCATTTCAATCAGTTACGTCACTTGCTCTGAGACTTTAAGTAGGGTTGCCCCTTGCTCTGCAAGGGCCGCGGCCTTTGTGGAGCGATGGGTAACGAGGCTTCGTGGGCGACCGTTGTTGATGTGTGCAGAGGGTCCCTGGTTCGCGCCCGTGTCGGGGCGAGGGGACGGTTTAAAGTTATACTGTTACACCCGGGTGAGACAGATGGGTGTCCATATAAGCTTTGCTTGGGTCCCGGCCCATGTGGGGGTGGAAGGGAATGAGGAAGTAGATGTACTAGCTAAACAGACCCTTAGGAGACAGGATGTGCTAATGAGCAAGGCAGAGGCTAAGGGAATTACATGGGCAGTGGTTGTGCAGAGATGGCAGGAGCAGTGGAACAGTGACAATAAGGGCAGGCATCGATTCAGTGTTTATATTTTAGTAATTTAGCAGAAACTCTTATCAGAGCGACTTACACAAACAATTAGAGTTAAGTTGCTCAGAGGCACAGACAGATTTTTCACCTAGTTGGCTCGGGTTACTGGCCCAATGCTCTAAACTGCTAGGTTACCTGCCACCCCTATTCCAGGTACAGAGTAAAGTAGGGGAGGATGGTAGGAATGGACAGAAGAGAGGAGGCTTTCCTTACAAGGCTAAGAGTAGGGCACAGCCAGCTGAATAAGTTATTAAATGTGATAGGAAATCATTCAACGGGAAGATGTGATTACTGCCAGGAAACAGAGACAGTGGAGCATGTACTGATACAGTGTGGGCAGTGGGATAGGGAAAGAGAGACTGATACTGTATGAGGGAGAAAGGGGTACAGGAATTGAGTTTGATAAGCATACTGAGTTGAACATCGTTAGATACAGTCGCAAATATGTATCTTTTTTTTCATATAATGAATAATCTGACCTTCAAGTAAGTGGAGGTGAACAAGTGTACACTTTGGGAGGAAGGAGAGATGCTTAAGTAATAGGCGTAGATTCCTACGTATGATAAAGTAGTACGCTACTTTGCCGAATAAAAAACAATCCCAACAAGTTTTACCGTCATGTTTTTTGTCCAGCCGTTTAAACTGAACACAGCAATGTGGAGGATCAAATATGATGAAAACTAGTCCTAGACATTTTATACAACACAGCAGACCTACACTATTTCAAGGAAACCAGACTTACCGGATTCATCGTTGAAGCTATTGTTTCTTACTAAAGAAAATACATGTGTCGGCTACAGCGCAGTTAATATGTTGTCACGGTGTTCAGATAAGGTTTGAGGGGTTTCCGGCCGCAAGAGAATTCCAGTCTCGATGTTGCAACTGATGTAACCATAGACCAGAGCAATCAAACAGCTATTTAAATATCTAAGCTCAATTACTTTATGACAACATAGCGTCTCACTTCTCATGTACGGTAACTTACTTCAGAAGGTTCTTGGATAAGATTTCACCGATCTGTAAAAGTCGAGTAAAGTCAAGAAAACGTTCAACAACACCCCTTTCACTAAGAATCCTGTTGTCTGCTATCGTCTACTTGTACCTGACAGCAACTTGGAACAGAGTTCTATTTGAGTCCAGATGTTCTCAGGGCTGTTGTTGCATCTCCCTCCCTGCAGCCTAGAAACATAGAGACAACAAAACACTTTATAACTGGTGAAAAACTACACCTGATACTTAAATTAAGCAGGAAAAAGCACTTATTATAACAGATGTGTAGCACTGTAAGACACGTTTATCTCTGTTGATTGTTTAAAACCTGTTTTATTGTCAGGTCCAGGACCATAACATTGAGTATTGGGACCCAGGCCAACAACATATCCTGGTCTCTTCTACATAATACTAAACATAAAAGAAAAAAATGAATATGCAATCAGCAATGTAAACAAAACAAAAAACATGAAACCACATTCCAGATGTATGTTTTACTATGACATTTACATGCAAGCATTCATTCTGCGTAAAAAAAGTAGAATGCTAAGGTATAAGATATTATCAAGTGTATTTCCAGAGTGAAGAGAGAGAAGTTTGGTAGGGGAGACCTTACTGGCCGTGAGAAAACAGAAGAGTGGTGAGGTCTGTGGTTGACATTGTCAGAATCCGGTTACGAACTCGGGTCTCCGGTGAGAGAAACAGTCACTTATCAAACTGAGCCACTAATAGTCGGAAGAACTCAGAAGATGAGGCAGACACAGCAGTACTTGAGACGGTGTTTTAATAAAGTACATTTACATTACATTTAAGTCATTTAGCAGACGCTCTTATCCAGAGCGACTTACAGTAAAAAGGAAAGTACTTCAGGCAAAAAATATAAATCCACAACGTCAAAAGTAATTCCAAGAGAAAAAAGGTATATCCTCCATGTCATAAGGTAAATCCACAAAAGTGGTAAGCACAGCAGGGAAAAAACCTCAAAAGAAAAATCAAAGAAAATAAATGAGAAAACCAGAGTACCTCAAGAAAATCCAACTGGAGTAACAAAGGTTCACAGCATGGCTGGGACTGTGTGCTAACATTCAAACACAGAGCAAAAAACTGAGGGAAAACTAAGAGTTTAAATACGTACAAGGGAAACGAGGCACAGGTGAAAATAATAACTGGAAATAAGGGAAAACAAAAGGGTAAAAAAAGCCCAATGGGGGCGTCTAGTGACCAAAATCGGAATAATCCTGGCCAAATCCTGACAGACATGACCTATAAGTACTGATGGGCAGAGCTGGCTTCCTGCCCCATGATGCCTCTCCCTCACAACCAACACATCATTCGCTTCACAATAAAAATTTGTGAACATCTTTCTGGAGCACACTTAAAATACAAAAAGGAAAGTTTAAAGATATCCATATTAAAATCATTTCAAATCATTGCAACAACATTTGACCACACTAATAGGCCTGTGGCTTCTGTACTTCTATATGTCCCATTAGTTACACTAAAACCTGGTCAAGGGATTTAAAATAAATATGTGAACATCTTGTGATGGAAAATGTTATGTTTGAAGATAGCCTTGAATTGTACACGGCATCTCCTCTCCCTCTATCTTGTGTTTGAGTTACATTGATTTTCTGGTGAATTTCCACAACAATCTTTTAGGGGCAAACAAATAATACAAGAGGTCTATGTTCCTTGTAAAACATATTTTTATTATTATTATAGATTTTAATATGCCCATGAAGGTTCAAGCATCAGGCAGGACCATGACTACACCAGTGAGGAACCAATTAAGTTCCTGCCTAGCAACAGAGTTTTATTGGCTGTCTAGATGTGCAACAAGTTGACACCCGGCCTAGTAGGAAGGTATAAAACTATGTGCTTCTATAATCACGTCTTTGTCTTTGCAGCTGTATAACCCGGTGGGTGAATAAAGTTCATTTGAGCTTTTTCTAATTGTCTGAGTTTTTACTGTTTGTTCAGAATTTAACAATACACACCTAGTAGTGTTGAAACATTATTCAACATTATACAGTTATTTAATGGATAATAGGAGTTAAATAAGATACAGCTCTGAACACCTCCACCCCACCACACACACACCACTCCTACTCCAAGACGCTTGATACTTATGGATCCAGAACTGCATATTATGCTACACAGGTTACCATGGTAATCAGACTTAAACTGTTAGAGAATGGGAGATGGATGACTCTTCACAAGATGTTTTCTATTGAAACTTTATTTAGGGATCTGAAACCAGTGCCAGAGAGGAGGGAGATGAAAGAAAACATGTTTGAGCTTTCTGGTGTTTTATCAGTGACCCTGAATGAGCAAAGCTCTTTCCACATAGACAGGAGTAAGGTTTTTCTCCAGTGTGTGTGAGCTGGTGTTTAGTCAGAGTGAAAACTTGAGCAAAACTCTTCCCACACTGATCACAGCTATACGGCTTCTCTCCTGTGTGTATGAGTTGGTGTGTCGTCAGGGCTCCTGATTGTTTGAAGCATTTATATGATTTCTCTGATGAGATTTTAAGGTTTTAGATGCAGCGAAACCCTTCCCACACTGAGAGCAGTGGTACGGTTTCTCTCTGGTGTAAATCCCTCTGTTTAGTAAAATTCTTCCCACAGTCAGAGCAGCAGTGGTGAGGTTTCTTCCCTATACCTCTCTGCTGGTGTTTCTTGAGGTGTCCTGATCTGGATAGACTCTTCTCTGTCTTGTCAGCATCATGATGTTGGTGAGGCTCCCAGATGATAAGCCCCTCCCACTGAGAGAGCAACGATTAGGTCTGTCCCCTGTGAAACAAAGACATTGAATAGTTAGGTTTTGCAAATATGGGTCCATAAACAGATGGGTTGTTCCACGAAATGAATGCCTTTTGTGTCCCTTTGATATTTTTTTCTTTAGAAATTGTGCACCAATATTCAATTCTAAATCTCTGTTATATTTAATAAAGTACCCTTTAATACAGAACACATGGAGAATTAGATTAATCAGATGTTTAATATGAAGAAAGACTTGGTAAAGTGACACGATGCAGCATTTAGGTCCTTCTGTCAACCCTGTGTAACTTCTTGAAAGATTATGACCCACCTAATACAGCGTTTGGTTTTTCAATTGAATGGTGCTTTTATGTAGTTTCATAGGAGTGGTGTTTTGTGTTTGTTACATGCACAGCACCTTACTAACTTTCCTCAGGTTTTCCGTCGTCGATGCCACCCTATTACAGTACAGCACATTCATGGCATTAGTATCTGTCATTGGATGGTGTTATTGTCAGGCATTTGGTTTTACAATAATGGAAGTGTGAATTTAGGGTATGTCCCAAATGGCAATCTATTGTCTATGGGTCCTGGTCTAAAGTAGAGCACTACATGCTGAAGGAGGTATATTTGGGATGGAATCTCAGTGTTAAATGTTGTGTTTTCTTGGTGCTATACATCGGTGTTCTCCCCAAATAATAGAAGAGGCCCTGCGCCACCTTGTGGACTGGCTACGCCACTATGTAAACACTTTAAAAAAAAAACGTTATTTGTTTTCATAAACCAGGTTTCTATCCAACCAAGACAAGGTGGGATCTTTTTGTGTCTGTAAAATTAACTACGCAAGAAATGTCAGTGGAAACGCTTTTATGCACAAATATTGATAAAATAGCATCATATCAAAGTAAACATCATTGCAATGCTGCAGTTTTACAATGTGAAGCCTTGTGGCAAGTCTCTACTTTGCAATATGTATAACCCTTTTGTTTCAGAGTTACTGTGAAGTCAGTCCAAAGGCCAGCAGATGGCGATATTAAGTAGTTTCATCTTGCCGTCCAAAGGAAATGTATGCAGCAGTGTCCCCCGTGGACGGGTTCGTACATAAAACATTCTCCATTCAGGCTGCAAAGGTGTCAATTTCCTCCTTAACTGGATTTAATGGCGAGAAGGAGGGAAAACATTTAGAAAATATGCATACTTTGTGTGCATACTGTATGCATACTTTCCTCTAACTATCGTAGAGTAGTTAATGCTAGTCCTTGATGTTATGTATTGCGTTTAGCCAATCATGTTGCAGCAGTCTGTTCTTTTTTAATTGTATTGGCTGATTGCATCCAACTGAGGTGCATACACCACAACCTACTGTACTCCCTTGACACATTGATACAAAAAGAGAGACTTAAGATGGTGGTGGGGGGGGGGGGGGGGAGATTGCACTAGCAGCTAGCCCTACACCCCTTAAAACCTCACCACTATACCAACTAATCCTAAACACACTTAAATCTCACCACTATACCAGCTAACCCTACACCCATTAAAACCTCACCACTATACCAACTAACCCTAAACACACTTAAATCTCACCACTATACCAGCTAACCCTACACCCATTAAAACCTCACCACTATACCAACTAACCCTACACCCATTAAAATCTCACCATTATACCAACTAACCCTACACCCATTAAAACATCACCACTATACTAACTAACCCTACACCCATTAAAACATCACCACTATACCAACTAACCCTACACCCATTAAAACATCACCACTATACCAACTAACCCTAAATCCATTAAAACCTTACCACTATACCAACTAACCCTACACCCATTAAAATCTCACCACTATACCAACTTACCCCACACCCATTAAACCTCACCACTATACCAACTAACTCTACACCCATTAAACCTCACCACTATACCAACTAACCCTACACCCATTAAAATCTCACCACTATACCAACTAACCCTACACCCATTAAAACCTCACCACTATACCAACTAACCCTACACCCCATTAAAACATCACCACTATACCAACTAACCCTACACCCATTAAAACATCACCACTATACCAACTAACCCTACACCCATTAAAACCTCACCACTATACCAACTAACCCTACACCCATTAAAACATCACCACTATACCAACTAACCCTACACCCATTAAAACCTCACCACTATACCAACTAACCCTAAACACCCTCAAATCACACCACTATACCAACTAACCCTACACCCATTAAAATCTCACCACTATACCAACTAACCCTAAACACACTTAAATCTCACCACTATACCAGCTAACCCTACACCCATTAAAACCTCACCACTATACCAACTAACCCTACACCCATTAAAATCTCACCACTATACCAACTAACCCTACACCCATTAAAACATCACCACTATACCAACTAACCCTAAATCCATTAAAACATCACCACTATACCAACTAACCCTACACCCATTAAAATCTCACCACTATACCAACTAACCTTACACCCATTAAAACATCACCACTATACCAACTAACCCTAAACACACTTAAATCTCACCACTATACCAACTAACCCTACACCCATTAAAATCTCACCACTATACCAACTAACCCTACACCCATTAAAATCTCACCACTATTCCAACTAACCCTAAACACACTCAAATCTCACCACTATACCAAACTAACCCTAAACACACTCAAATCTCACCACTATACCAACTAACCCTAAACACACTCAAATCTCACCACTATACCAACTAACCCTAAACACCCTCAAATCTCACCACTATACCAACTAACCCTACACCCATTAAATCTCACCACTATACCAACTAACCCTACACACACTCAAATCTCACCACTATACCAACTAACCCTGCACCCATTAAAACATCACCACTATACCAACTAACCCTACACCCATTAAATCTCACCACTATACCAACTAACCCTACACACATTAAAACATCACCACTATACCAACTAACCCTAAATCCATTAAAACCTCACCACTATACTAACTAACCCTACACCCATTAAAACCTCACCACTATACCAACTAACCCTACACCCATTACAATCTCACCACTATACCAACTAACCCTACACCCGTTAAAACCTCACCACTATACCAGCTAACCCTACACCCATTAAAACCTCACCACTATAACAGCTAACCCTACACCCATTAAAACCTCACCACTATACCAACTAACCCTACACCCATTAAAACCTCACCACTATACCAACTAACCCTACACCCATTAAAACCTCACCACTATACCAACTAACCCTACACCCATTAAAACCTCACCACTATACCAACTAACCCTACACCCATTAAAACCTCACCACTATACCAACTAACCCTACACCCATTAAAACCTCACCACTATACCAACTAACCCTACACCCAATAAAATCTCACCACTATTCCAACTAACCCTAAACACACTCAAATCTCACCACTATACCAACTAACCCTACACCCATTAAAACCTCACCACTATACCAACTAACCATAAACACCCTCAAATCACACCACTATACCAACTAACCCTACACCCAATAAATCTCACCACTATACCAACTAACCCTACACCCATTAAAACCTCACCACTATACCAACTAACCCTACACCCATTAAAACCTCACCACTATACCAACTAACCCTACACCCATTAAAACCTCACCACTATACCAACTAACCCTACACCCATTAAAACCTCACCACTATACCAACTAACCCTACACCCAATAAAATCTCACCACTATTCCAACTAACCCTAAACACACTCAAATCTCACCACTATACCAACTAACCCTACACCCATTAAAACCTCACCACTATACCAACTAACCATAAACACCCTCAAATCACACCACTATACCAACTAACCCTACACCCAATAAATCTCACCACTATACCAACTAACCCTACACCCATTAAAACCTCACCACTATACCAACTAACCCTACACCCATTAAAACCTCACCACTATACCAACTAACCCTAAACACACTCAAATCTCACCACTATACCAACTAACCCTACACCCATTAAAACCTTACCACTATACCAACTAACCCTAAACACACTCAAATCTCACCACTATACCAACTAACCCTACACCCATTAAAACCTCACCACTATACCAACTAACCCTACACCCATTAAAACCTCACCACTATACCAACTAACCCTACACCCCATTAAAACATCACCACTATACCAGCTAACCCTACACCCATTAAAACCTCACCACTATACCAACTAACCCTACACCCATTAAAATCTCACCATTATACCAACTAACCCTACACCCATTAAAACATCACCACTATACTAACTAACCCTACACCCATTAAAACATCACCACTATACCAACTAACCCTACACCCATTAAAACATCACCACTATACCAACTAACCCTAAATCCATTAAAACCTCACCACTATACCAACTAACCCTACACCCATTAAAATCTCACCACTATACCAACTTACCCCACACCCATTAAACCTCACCACTATACCAACTAACTCTACACCCATTAAACCTCACCACTATACCAACTAACCCTACACCCATTAAACCTCACCACTATACCAACTAACCCTACACCCATTAAAACCTCACCACTATACCAACTAACCCTACACCCCATTAAAACATCACCACTATACCAACTAACCCTACACCCATTAAAACATCACCACTATACCAACTAACCCTACACCCATTAAAACCTCACCACTATACCAACTAACCCTACACCCATTAAAACATCACCACTATACCAACTAACCCTACACCCATTAAAACCTCACCACTATACCAACTAACCCTAAACACCCTCAAATCACACCACTATACCAACTAACCCTACACCCATTAAAATCTCACCACTATACCAACTAACCCTAAACACACTTAAATCTCACCACTATACCAGCTAACCCTACACCCATTAAAACCTCACCACTATACCAACTAACCCTACACCCATTAAAATCTCACCATTATACCAACTAACCCTACACCCATTAAAACATCACCACTATACTAACTAACCCTACACCCATTAAAACATCACCACTATACCAACTAACCCTACACCCATTAAAACATCACCACTATACCAACTAACCCTAAATCCATTAAAACATCACCACTATACCAACTAACCCTACACCCATTAAAATCTCACCACTATACCAACTAACCTTACACCCATTAAAACATCACCACTATACCAACTAACCCTAAACACACTTAAATCTCACCACTATACCAACTAACCCTACACCCATTAAAATCTCACCACTATACCAACTAACCCTACACCCATTAAAATCTCACCACTATTCCAACTAACCCTAAACACACTCAAATCTCACCACTATACCAAACTAACCCTAAACACACTCAAATCTCACCACTATACCAACTAACCCTAAACACCCTCAAATCTCACCACTATACCAACTAACCCTAAACACCCTCAAATCTCAACACTATACCAACTAACCCTACACCCATTAAATCTCACCACTATACCAACTAACCCTACACACACTCAAATCTCACCACTATACCAACTAACCCTACACCCATTAAAACATCACCACTATACCAACTAACCCTACACCCATTAAATCTCACCACTATACCAACTAACCCTAAACACCCTCAAATCTCACCACTATACCAACTAACCCTACACACATTAAAACATCACCACTATACCAACTAACCCTAAATCCATTAAAACCTCACCACTATACTAACTAACCCTACACCCATTAAAACCTCACCACTATACCAACTAACCCTACACCCATTACAATCTCACCACTATACCAACTAACCCTACACCCGTTAAAACCTCACCACTATACCAGCTAACCCTACACCCATTAAAACCTCACCACTATAACAGCTAACCCTACACCCATTAAAACCTCACCACTATACCAACTAACCCTACACCCATTAAAACCTCACCACTATACCAACTAACCCTACACCCATTAAAACATCACCACTATACCAACTAACCCTACACCCATTAAAACCTCACCACTATACCAACTAACCCTACACCCATTAAAACCTCACCACTATAACAGCTAACCCTACACCCATTAAAACCTCACCACTATACCAACTAACCCTACACCCATTAAAACCTCACCACTATACCAACTAACCCTACACCCATTAAAACCTCACCACTATACCAACTAACCCTACACCCATTAAAACCTCACCACTATACCAACTAACCCTACACCCATTAAAACCTCACCACTATACCAACTAACCCTACACCCAATAAAATCTCACCACTATTCCAACTAACCCTAAACACACTCAAATCTCACCACTATACCAACAAACCCTACACCCATTAAAACCTCACCACTATACCAACTAACCATAAACACCCTCAAATCACACCACTATACCAACTAACCCTACACCCATTAAATCTCACCACTATACCAACTAACCCTACACCCATTAAAACCTCACCACTATACCAACTAACCCTACACCCATTAAAACCTCACCACTATACCAACTAACCCTAAACACACTCAAATCTCACCACTATACCAACTAACCCTACACCCATTAAAACCTTACCACTATACCAACTAACCCTAAACACACTCAAATCTCACCACTATACCAACTAACCCTACACCCATTAAAACCTCACCACTATACCAACTAACCCTACACCCATTAAAACATCACCCCTATACCAACTAACCCTACACCCATTAAAACCTCACCACTATACCAACTAACCCTACACCCGTTAAAACCTCACCACTATACCAACTAACCCTACACCCATTAAAACCTCACCACTATACCAACTAACCCTACACCCATTAAAACCTCACCACTATACCAACTAACCCTACACCCCATTAAAACATCACCACTATACCAACTAACCCTACACCCATTAAAAGCTCACCACTATACCAACTAACACTACACCCATTAAAACCTCACCACTATACCAACTAACCCTACACCCATTAAAACCTCACCACTATACCAACTAACCCTACACCCATTAAAACCTCACCACTATACCAACTAACACTACACCCATTAAAACATCACCACTATACCAACTAACCCTACACCCATTAAAACCTCACCACTATACCAACTAACCCTACACCCATTAAAACCTCACCACTATACCAACTAACCCTACACCCATTAAAACCTCACCACTATACCAACTAACCCTACACCCATTAAAACCTCACCACTATACCAACTAACACTACACCCATTAAAACCTCACCACTGTTCAACTACAGCACCAGTCTGTTTGTTTCCCCCCTAGTCTGATAGTTTTCAAAATAAAACATCTGATTGACTGACCGTGATACACAGCATCAGGGACTAGCATTGGCTACTCTAGCATGGTGGTGGAAAATAGTGTTTCAGAAAGTACACACAGTTTCCCTGTTGTTTTCTTCTTCTGCCTTCTCGCCATTAAATCAAGTTAAATGGGAAGTTAACCTAAAATCCCACATTTCCCACGTGATTCCATACATTGAAACTAGTTAGGTGGAGTTCTCCTCCTCTCCTTACAGCGTAGAACTGGAGAGCTGCTCAAATGAGTCATGTGACGTGTCTTTGTGCGCGGCTCCATTGTCAGCAATTGAGAAAACCGTGAATTGTGGACAAATTACTACATTTATTTAAAGGGTCTGGCCAGATTAGCAATTTTAATCAAAAATAATATATGTTTTAAATCAGGAAATGTGTACTTTCCACCTAAAACAATTGCGATTATTTTATATTATTATTGCACGTGGCCGACTGCAACAACAGGGAGAGAGAGGGAGAAGGCACATTCCACCTAACTAATTTCAATGTATGGAATCACTTAGGAAGTTTGGGATTTTAGGTTAACTTCCCCGTTTATATGGAGGAAATCTACAACTTCGCAGCCTGAATGGAGAATGTTTTATCTACGAATCGGTCCATGGGGATATTAGTGTATAGCGGGGATAAGCATTTCACTGTAGTCTACACCTGTTGTATTGGCCCAATAACGTTTGATTTGATATGAGTAAAACGACTCAATATCGCCATTTGCCGGCCTTTGGGCTACTGTGAAGTATACATTGTCCACCCCTTGACTGTTTTTGTACTGTTACTATAATTTAAAGTTCCATTGAATCTATTGAAACTTTGCATGCTGTATTTTTTTGTGTCTCAAACAAATTGGTTGTCAGGAAAGTGTTCTGGTACTTTGTTTACACACTAATTGCGTAGATGTATCGGAAATGTATAGGATGCGTTCGTAAATTCGCTCTGGCTATTTACTCTATTTCAGAGCACTCTCGTCTGAGTTTTGCCAGAGCGCAGAATAACTGATGAATTTACTAAAGCTCAACACCCGTTGAATATGGATGGTGTCAGTTAACGTCGGCAAAAAAGGGTAATTCAATTGTTGCCAGCAGCACAGCTACAATCACCAACCATCAGGATAAAACAGCCTAACCAGCTCTGCTAGGGCGAGTAAAATGGTCAGAGTGAGGGTTTCTCTCATTTGTGTCTGGAAGTAGCTAGCCAGTTAGTTTGGGCGCTTGACTGCCGTTGTGGAGTCTAAACGCTGGGATCAACCCTACTCCGCGAAACGCTTTGTGTTTAAGAACGCCCTGAGCGCACCCTGGCACTCGAGATTGAATTCACGAACACACCCAAAATCTACGTTGTGCGGGTTTCCGTAATCACGTGATATGAGTTTTTACGCAACCCAGCATGGCCGCTACCTAGGAGTAGTCATGGTTCGATCATGACGCGATTTCCACGCAAAAGGAGGCGTTGTCCAACCGGCGGGTTCGTTCTTACATTAAACCGGGGAATGAGATCGCACGACCCGTCCTTTTAACTTTACTTTGACGGCATTCTTTTATTCTTGTGTGGTTTTAGCTCAGAGTTTTAATATTATTTTATCAACATGATCAAGAACGGTCACCACACATCGAATGAGCAGGGGATAGAGAGCGGTGCTTCGCAGGGAGACTTGGCTTGCAGCCCAGAGAAGAGGAAACGCTCTGTCCGGGTGTGGTGTGATGGGTGGTAAGTCGTGTAGCTACGCCTACTATCCAGCTACCTCGTTATATTAGCTACATGTACAACGTTGCCTAGCTGCGAAAAGGGTTTATATCATTTTCGGTGGTCTGTTGTGTGCATAGTAACCTCAGTAATTGAAGTAACTAGGTAACGTTAGCTAGGCTAGTAACTAACTCTTAGCGTAGCTCTACCAACAATGTAACGTTTTGGTTGATCAACTGTTGATTATAACCACTGAGCTAGATATAACGGCACATCGTTACATCCAGCTTCAGCACAAACTGGCTAACTAGGTATTTTTGCTACTTTGTAAACATGAATTTGAGTGCTGCCTGGCCAAACAAAAGTGTCTACTAATGTGATTATTTTGTGATTTCAATCACAAATGCTCATAAAGTCAGAGAACTATAGTACCTACTAGCTAGCTATACTGTTTCAGTTGCTACCTTTCTGAGAGAGGGGCTGTGAATGTGCTCACAGCCTGCCAGTGTCGACAAACAGCCAGTACGAACGGAATGACCTCAGCTAAACTTAAGTTTCTGTGCACATGGTTTGCTAAATGTGGTTTAGGTAGGATGTTACGTAACCTTAGCTGTCACTATGATGTATGGATATTGGGGCGGCAGGTGGTAGCCTAGTGGTAAGGTTGTTGGATCGAATCCCTGAGCTAACAAGGTGAACATCTGTCGTTCTGCCTCTGAACAAGGCAGTTATCCCACTGTTCCCGGTTCTCCTTTGCACCCCAGTATCTCTACTTGCACATTCATCTTCTGCACATCTACCATTCCAGTGTTTAATTGCTGTATTGTAATTACTTCGCCACTATGGCCTATTTATTGCCTTACCTCCCTTATCTTACCTCATTTGCACTCACTGTATATAGACTTTTGTTTTCTAATGTATTATTGACATGTTTGTTTATTCCATGTGTAACGCTGTTGTTGTATGTGTCGAACTGCTTTGCTTTATCTTGGCCAGGTCGCAGTTGTAAATGAGAACTTGTTCTCAACTAGCCTACCTGGTGAAATAAAAGTAAATAAAAAGGCCGTCATTATAAATAATAATTTGTTCTTAACTGACTTTCCTAGTTAAATAAAGCTTACGGGGGAAAAAATATTTAAAACAAATATTGGAAATAGCTTGGTACAGTGCAGTTGCTGACTTGATGCTAGCTAACAATTAGCCTGGTCCCAAATCGGTTTGTGCGTTTGCCTGAGGAATTGCATTGTTATTGTCAAGCTAAACATGCCATTTCCTTGAGGAGTTGGCAATGGAGCAGAAACAGACTGGCACCAGTCTAGTTTTCTACAGCCATAGACAATATCAGTTCTAGCTATGTGTATGGCTTTAGCCTTTCTCACATACAGCTGGCCTGTACAGTAGTTGGCTGGCAACGGTTGGTAGGACGGAAGAATGGTTATTCATTTGTTGATTGATCTGAAAGTCACCGTTTTAGCTACTTAGATATCAATTTCATGCTATAGAAATATATACAGACTAGCCCAAACTAATACCTGTTATTACCCAACTGTATTTTACTAACTGTAAACACGAGGACGAGCCCAGTGGGGCTAAGGCTATGCATGGCAGCACTACTGTATGTTCCAACGTTTGTTTTGTTGTCAGAGGACAATGTGCAGAGTGATATAGCTAGCTACCCAACCCGGTTGGCAAGGAAGTACAAAGTCCACCCTTATCAGTTGACCATAGCGTCACATCTCCTAGTGTGCGACATGTTTGTTTACATTTACGTCATTTAGCAGACCATTTTACCACATTGATGTTTGTTTCCCAAACAAAAACGTTGTTTACTTTCAGCAGTAGCTTGGTATTAGGTCAAGTCAACACCTGTTTTATTCGGTGCATGGGATAAATAACATTTGATTAGTAGCTAATAGGCCTTTATTCAAGTTTGTAAAATACATTAATGCCTGATAAGGCTCCTTCCTGGGTGACGTTTCCCCTAGCTACAGATCTAGGATCATCTCCCTAATCCTAACCTTAACCTTAATGGGGGAAATGCCCAAATGACCCAAGATCAGCGTCTACTCTCGGGGCACCTTCTTCCTCCCTTGATAAGGATGAGGTAGAAGCTCTGTGATCGATGCTGCTGTCAGCCAGGTGGAGAATGACCTGCAGTAACCTTTGTCTCACTATGGATTAGAGAGGAGTCAGTGGAGTAAGTCATTATCCAAGGCCAATAACACGCTCTGATGCCCTTGCTCTGGCTTGGTTCATACTTTACCTGGGTTATATTCATTAACTCAACTTGTCCCATAAAGAAATGTGCTTGTTTTGCTGCAAACCGCTACGGTGTGCACTAAATCAATAGGAAATACCACCCTGGCTTACTATCACTGATTCAACATGGCTGGATAGGGGAAAGTAAAGGATTCTACTACTTAGCTTTCACCTATTAACAGACACCAGATCAGTGATTAGGCTCTTTCAAAGAAGAAGAAGAGGGAGGAGGAAGGAAGGATGCATTCTGAGAGTACTCAAACAGGGCTAGTGTCTCACTCCCGCTCATCCACACCACCTAGTACCTACAGCCTGCATTGTGCTCATCATGGGATGTGTCCAAAATGCCAGCCTATATTGTGCACTTCTTTTGACCAAGGGGCACCTCTTTTGATAAGAGTCCTATAGTGCACTTACTGTAATACTAAATAGCCTATTGTGGGTAGTGTCCCAAACGGAACCCTATTCCCTTTATAATGCACTATTTTTGCCCAGGGACCATAAGCCTCTGGTTAAATGTAGTGCGCCATGTAGGGTACAGAGTACCATTTGGGTCGCTGACGTGGTCTTGCTGAGTTTACTTGAGGCGAGAGCCGACTGACTCCCACCTCCCCGTTCTCACCTTGTGACTGGTGGTGGCATAGCTATAAACACTGCTCTCACACAGACACTGCCCTCGTGGTACCCAGACAGACAGCTAGTTTGTGATAGCTTGTTTTGACATGGCGGTCCAGAATAGTGGGTATAAATAACTAACCAACCGTCTGTCTGTGTACACAGCGATTAGGTATAAATAGCTGACCAACATAGTGAACATGTCGTCCAGTGACAGATACAGCATACGGGTGGCAGAGGGGTCTTTTAGGGGGTGGCAGAGGGGTCTTTTAGGGGGTGGCAGAGGGGTCTTGTTGGGGTCTTTTAGGGTTGTAGCAGGGGGGTACTTCAGGGGGTGGCAGAGGGGTCTTGTTGGGGTCTTTTAGGGGGTAGCAGAGGGGTCTTATTGGGGTCTTTTAGGGTTGTAGCAGGGGGATATTTTAGGGGGTGGCAGAGGGGTCTTGTTGGGGTCTTTTAGGGTTGTAGCAGGGGGGTATTTCAGGGGGTGGCAGAGGGGTCTTGTTGGGATATTTTAGGGGGTGGCAGAGGGGTCTTGTTGGGGTCTTTTAGGGTTGTAGCAGGGGGATATTTTAGGGGGTAGCAGAGGGGTCTTGTTGGGGTCTTTTAGGGTTGTAGCAGGGGGATATTTTAGGGGGTAGCAGAGGGGTCTTGTTGGGTTGTAGCAGAGGGGTCTTTTAGGGGGTAGTAGAAGGGTCTTAGGGGGTGGCAGAGGGGTCTTGTTGGGGTCTTTTAGGGGTGTAGCAGGGGGGTCTTGTAGGGGGGTCTTAGGGGGTAGCAGGGGGGTCTTAGGGGGTAGCAGGGGGGTCTTGGGGGGTAGCAGGGGGGTCTTGGGGGGTAGCAGGGGGGTCTTTTAGGGGGTAGCAGAGGGGTCTTTTGGGGTCTTAGGGGGTAGCAGAGGGGTCTTAGGGGGTAGCAGAGGGGTCTTAGGGGGTAGCAGAGAGGTCTTTTAGGGGGTGGCAGAGGGGTCTTGTTGGGGTCTTTTAGGGTTGTAGCAGGGGGGTACTTCAGGGGGTGGCAGAGGGGTCTTGTTGGGGTCTTTTAGGGGGTAGCAGAGGGGTATTGTTGGGGTCTTTTAGGGTTGTAGCAGGGGGATATTTTAGGGGGTGGCAGAGGGGTCTTGTTGGGGTCTTTTAGGGTTGTAGCAGGGGGGTCTTTTAGGGGGTAGCAGAGGGGTCTTGTTGGGTTGTAGCAGAGGGGTCTTTTAGGGGGTAGTAGAAGGGTCTTAGGGGGTGGCAGAGGGGTCTTGTTGGGGTCTTTTAGGGGTGTAGCAGGGGGGTCTTAGGGGGTAGCAGGGGGGTCTTAGGGGGTAGCAGGGGGGTCTTGGGGGGTCTTAGGGGGTAGCAGGGGGGTCTTTTAGGGGGTAGCAGAGGGGTCTTTTGGGGTCTTTTAGGGGTAGCAGGGGTCTGCTGTGTGGTAGGACAGAAGGAGGACAGAGCAGGCTGTAAGGTTGTGTGGGGTGATGGGTCTGCTGTGTGGAAGGACAGAAGGAGGACAGAGCGGGCTGTAAGGTTGTGTGGGGTGATGGGTCTGCTGTGTGGAAGGACAGAAGGAGGACAGAGCAGGCTGTAGGGTTGTGTGGGGTGATGGGTCTGCTGTGTGGAAGGACAGAAGGAGGACAGAGCAGGCTGTAGGGTTGTGTGGGGTGATGGGTCTGCTGTGTGGAAGGACAGAAGGAGGACAGAGCAGGCTGTATGGTTGTGTGGGGTGATGGGTCTGCTGTGTGGAAGGACAGAAGGAGGACAGAGCAGGCTGTAGGGTTGTGTGGGGTGATGGGTCTGCTGTGTGGAAGGAGAGAGGTTCCTCCATATCTATTCCATTAGAGGTGTCTGCAGGCATCTATCTATCTATCTCTGGATACAGATATCAAGTATAGAGCAGCTACTCATTTAAAACACTATCCCCTCCATTAGACCAGCTCAGTTATATGCACACTGTCTGTCCCACGTTAATGACATCATGCTCTCTCTCCCTGTCCTGTAGTTATGACATGGTGCACTACGGCCACTCCAACCAGCTGAGACAGGCTAAGGCCATGGGAGATTACCTCATCGTTGGAGTACATACAGATGGTGAACACACACGGAGACACACACACGGAGACACACACACGGAGACACACACACGGAGACACACACACGGAGACACACACACGGAGACACACACACGGAGACACACACACGGAGACACACACACAGAGACACACACACAGAGACACACACACAGAGACACACACACAGAGACACACACACAGAGACACACACACAGAGACACACACACAGAGACACACACACAGAGACACACACACGGACACAGACACACGTATTAATCATAAGTATCTCATTCTCTGTTTCTTCACTTGTCTCTCTGTTCCCCTCTCGACAACACTACAGTAATATACAGTCATTTCCCTTCTCTCCCTCCAGAAGAGATCTCGAAGCACAAGGGTCCTCCTGTCTTCACCCAGGCAGAGAGGTAAGAACATCACTGCATTTCATTTTCATGTAAATGGACAATAAAGTTGTGGTATGGTATGTAAATGGACAATAAAGTTGTGGTATGGTATGTAAATGGACAATAAAGTTGTGGTATGTTGTTGTAGGTATAAGATGGTGCGGGCTATCAAGTGGGTGGATGAGATCGTAGAGGGTGCTCCCTATGTCACCACACTGGACACACTGGACAAATACAACAGTGACTTCTGCATCCACGGAGGTAAGGGGGGAGCGGGAGGTAAGGGGGGAGCGGGAGGTAAGGGGGGCAGGGGGTAAGGAGGCCTGACTGAGACCGATTTGTAACTTTTTTTAAAGGAGAACAGGGACTCGTCCTCCTTCCATATTATTTAGACAGTTGAGAATGTACATTCCAGGGTACAGTGGTACAGTGGCAGAACAGTGTCAGAGGTGGGATTCCATCATGTTGGGATGATGTCAGAAAACTAACCACCAGTTGTCCTACCTTAGATGACATCACTCTGACGGTGGACGGTAAGGACACGTATGCGGAGGTGAAGAGAGAGGGCCGGTACCGGGAGTGTAGACGCACCCAGGGGGTCTCCACCACAGACCTGGTGGGCCGCATGCTGCTCATGACTAAAACCCACCACAGTAATAACATTGTGAGTACCACACACACACACACAGAGTGCACACTGACCCTAGTCACCGTAGTGTGTGTGCTTACAGCAGGGGAGGCTGCTGAGGGGAGGACAGTTCATAATAAAGGTTGGAACGGAGCAGAATGCTATTAAACACATTCCATTGATTCTGCTCCAGCCCATCCTCCCCAATAAAGGTGCCACCAACCTCCTGTGGCTTACACTGCTGTAATCACAGAAATCACACAGTACTGACCTCAAGAAAAACTCTCTCTTCCTCTGTCGGTTTACAGGACAACTCAGACTACCAGCAGCACACGGACAACTTTGGGAAGGTAAATATTACTATTCAAATATATTCTGAAGAGGAAGTGGAGATGACAAAACTCTTTGTTGTGGATTATTCTGAACACAAGGGGGCGCAATTCCACTGCTCAGTACAACCATGGTGTGCTGTACATCTCAGTGAAAATAGTACCGTAGTGTATTCAGATGGAATGTTCAGAAAGTTAAGTCCGATTTTATTTTTTAACAAAACGTCTCTTTGGAACACCCACGTGAGCCTGCTTTCTGAGGAGTTACTTCCTCAGGCTTTCCAACTATTATGAGATGGCTGGGTTTCTGAGGAGTTACTTCCTCAGGTTTCCAACTACTATGAGATGGCTGGGTTTCTGAGGAGTTACTTCCTCAGGCTTCCAACTACTATGAGATGGCTGGGTTTCTGAGGAGTTACTTCCTCAGGCTTCCAACTACTATGAGATGGCTGGGTTTCTGAGGAGTTACTTCCTCAGGCTTCCAACTACTATGAGATGGCTGGGTTTCTGAGGAGTTACTTCCTCAGGTTACAACTACTATGAGATGGCTGGGTTTCTGAGGTTAGGGTTTAGAACTGGCCCTTCCCCTCTCTCTCCTCCCCTCCATGTTCTCCCCAGGGTCCTAAGGGCCACAGTCTATGGACAGGAGTTGGGATAGGTTTGTGTTAGGTTTAGGTTGGGGGTTATGACTATATAATAGTGTCCTGTTATCTCCCCAGGGTCCTAAGGGCCACAGTCCATGGACAGGAGTGTCCCAGTTCCTCCAGACTTCCCAGAAGATCATCCAGTTTGCCTCAGGACAGGAGGCCCAACCTGGGGACACCATCATCTACGTAGCCGGGGCCTTCGACCTCTTCCGTATCCTTATGTACCGCTGTGTCTGTGAGAGAGACCGAGACAAAGGGTGGTTGTGTGTCTGTGAGAGACAGAGACAAAGGGTGGTTGTGTCTGTGAGAGAGACCGAGACAAAGGGTGGTTGTGTGTCTGTGAGAGAAACCGAGACAAAGGGTGGTTGTGTGTCTGTGAGAGAGACCGAGACAAAGGGTGGTTGTGTGTCTGTGAGAGAAACCGAGACAAAGGGTGGTTGTGTGTCTGTGAGAGAGACCGAGACAAAGGGTGGTTGTGTGTCTGTGAGAGACCGAGACAAATGGTGGTTGTGTGTCTGTGAGAGACCGAGACAAAGGGTGGTTGTGTGTCTGTGAGAGAGACAGAGACAAAGGGTGGTTGTGTGTCTGTGAGAGAGACCGAGGCAAAGGGTGGTTGTGTGTCTGTGAGAGAGACAGAGACAAAGGGTGGTTGTGTGTCTGTGAGAGAGACAGAGGCCAAGGGTGGTTGTGTGTCTGTGAGAGACTGAGACAAATGGTGGTTGTGTGTCTGTGAGAGACAGAGACAAAGGGTGGTTGTGTGTCTGTGAGAGAGACCGAGACAAAGGGTGGTTGTGTGTCTGTGAGAGAGACCGAGACAAAGGGTGGTTGTGTGTCTGTGAGAGAGACCGAGACAAAGGGTGGTTGTGTGTCTGTGAGAGACCGAGACAAAGGGTGGTTGTGTGTCTGTGAGAGACCGAGACAAAGGGTGGTTGTGTGTCTGTGAGAGACCGAGACAAAGGGTGGTTGTGTGTCTGTGAGAGACCGAGACAAAGGGTGGTTGTGTGTCTGTGAGAGACCGAGACAAAGGGTGGTTGTGTGTCTGTGAGAGAGAGAGACAAAGGGTGGTTGTGTGTCTGTGACAGAGACAGGGTGGTTGTCTCTCTCTGTGTGTGATTACCTTAACCACTCCTCCCCATCAGACATTGGTCATGTTGACTTCCTGGAGACGGTCTACAAACAGGCTGAGAGGCCTTACGTCATCGTGGGACTGCACTTTGACCAGGTATGTACACACGCTTAAACACACACACACATGTTCAGAAAACGCTGACCCCATCAGATTCAGGCAAAATTTGCACAGGCAACATTTGCACTGAGCTAAAGGGTAGAGCTGCCGCTTTCAAGGTGCAGGACTCTAAACCTGGAAGCTTACAAGAAATCCTGCTATGCCCTCCGACGAACCATCAAACAGGCCAAGCGCCAATACAGGGCTAAGATTGAATTGTACTACACCGGCTCCGACGCTCGTCTTATGTGGCAGGGCCTGCAAACTATTACAGACTACAAAGGGAAGCTCAGCCGCGAGCTGCCCAGTGACACGAGCCTACCAGACGAGCTAAATCACTTCTATGCTCGCGTTGAGGCAAGCAACACTGAGGCATGCATGAGAGCATCAGCTGTTCCGGACGACTGTGTGATCACGCTCTCCATAGCCGACGTGAGTAAGACCTTTAAACAGGTCAACATACACAAGGCTGCGGGGCCAGACGGATTACCAGGACGTGTGCTCCGGGCATGTGCTGACCAATTGGCAGGTGTCTTCACTGACATTTTCAACATGTCCCTGATTGAGTCTGTAATACCAACATGTTTCAAGCAGACAACCATAGCCCCTGTGCCCAAGAACAGTAAGGCAACCTGCCTAAATGACTACAGACCCGTAGCACTCACGTCCGTAGCCATGAAGGCTGGTAATGGCTCACATCAACACCATTATTCCAGAACCCTAGACCCACTCCAATTTGCATACCGCCCAAACAGATCCACAGATGATGCAATCTCTATTGCACTCCACACTGCCCTTTCCCACTTGGACAAAAGAAACACCTTTGTGAGAATGCTGTTTATTGACTACAGCTCAGCGTTCAATACCATAGTGCCCACGAAGCTCATCACTAAGCTAAGGATCCTGGGACTAAACACCTCTCTCTGCAACTGGATCCTGGACTTCCTGACGGGCTGCCCCCAGGTGGTGAGGGTAGGTAGCAACACATCTGCCATGCTGATCCTCAACACTGGAGCCCCTCAGGGGTGCGTGCTCAGTCCCCTCCTGTACTCCCTGTTCACCCACTACTGCGTGGCCAGGTACGACTCCAACACCATCATTAAGTTTGCAGACAACACAACAGTGGTAGGCCTGATCACCGACGAGACGGCCTATAGGGAGGAGGTCAGAGACCTGGCAGTGTGGTGCCAGGACAACAACATCTCCCTCAACGTGATCAAGACAAAGGCGATGATTGTGGACTACAGGAAAAGGAGGGTCGAACAGGCCCCCATTCTCATCGGTGGAGCAGGTTGAGAGCTTCAAGTTCCTTGGTGTCCACATCACCAACAGACTAGAATGGTCCAAACACACCAAGACAGTCGTGAAGAGGGCACAACAAAGCCTATTCCCCCTCAGGAAATTAAAGATTTGGCATGGGTCCTCAGATCCTCAAACGGTTCTACAGCTGCAGCATCGAGAGCATCATGACTGGTTGCGTCACTACCTGGTACGGCAACTGCTTGGCCTCCGACCGCATGGCACTACAGAGGGTAGTGCGTACGGCCCAGTACATCACTGGGGCTAAGCTGCCTGCCATCCAGGACCTCTACACCAGGCGGTGTCAGAGTAAGGCCCTAAAAATTGTCAAAGACCCTAGCCACCCCAGTCATAGACTGTTCTCTCTACTACGGCATGTCAAGTCTAGGACCAAAAGGCAGTTTTTACCCCCAAGCAATAAGACTCCTGAACAGGTAATCAAATGGCTACCCCGACTATCTGCATTGTGTCCCCCCAACCCCTCTTTTAGACTGCTGCTACCCTGTTTATCATATATGCATAGTCACTTTAACTATACATTCATGTACATATAACCTCAATTAGCCCGACTAACCAGTGCCTGTATATAGCCTCGCTACTGTATATAGCCTCGCTACTGTATGTGGCCTCGCTACTGTATGTGGCCTCGCTACTGTATATAGCCTCGCTACTGTATATAGCTACTGTATATAGCCTCGTTAATGTATTTGGCCTCGTTAATGTATATGGCCTCGTTAATGTATATGGCCTCGCTACTGTATATAGCTACTGTATATAGCTACTGTATATAGCCTCGTTAATGTATATGGCCTCGTTAATGTATATGGCCTCGCTACTGTATATGGCCTCGCTACTGTATATGGCCTCGCTACTGTATATAGCCTCGTTAATGTATATGGCCTCGCTACTGTATATGGCCTCGCTACTGTATATGGCCTCGTTAATGTATATAGCCTCGCTACTGTATGTAGCCTCGTTAATGTATGTGGCCTCGCTACTGTATG
>NW_026600405.1:90086-110086 GCF_029448725.1 Salvelinus fontinalis | reverse complement strand
ATCCGTTATACCGTAGATATTATTGATCCGTTATACCGTAGATATTATTGATCCGTTATACCGTAGATATTATTGATCTGTTATACCGTAGATATTATTGATCTGTTATACCGTAGATATTATTGATCTGTTATACCGTAGATATTATTGATCTGTTATACCGTAGATATTATTGATCTGTTATACCGTAGATATTATTGATCCGTTATACCGTAGATATTATTGATCCGTTATACCGTAGATATTATTGATCCGTTATACCGTAGATATTATTGATCCGTTATACCGTAGATATTATTGATCCGTTATACCGTAGATATTATTGATCCGTTATACCGTAGATATTATTGATCCGTTATACCGTAGATATTATTGATCTGTTATACCGTAGATATTATTGATCTGTTATACCGTAGATATTATTGATCCGTTATACCGTAGATATCTATAGTCTAACCTAATCATACAAATGTATGATCAATCATATTGGTTATACCATAGATATTATTGGTCATATTTTAATTGACCATGTCACTTCCTGTTATATCATAGATATTATTGATCATATTTTAAATGACCATGTCACTTCCTGTTTTACCATAGATATTATTGATCATATTTTAATTGATTCACTTCCTGTTATACCATAAATATGTATGATAAATCATGTAGATTATATTATTGATCCTATTGACTATACTCATGATCTATGATGTCACTTCTTGTAGGTGGACCTGGTGTGTCATGGGAAGACAGAGGTGTTTCCTGACAGGGACACTGCAGACCCTTATGCTGTGAGTACTGACTGTGTGTGTGTGTCTGTTTGTTTGTCTGTTTTGCAGTGTTCGTGTGTGATTTTCTGTCTTTTTGTGTGATTTGCATGTTATTGTGTGTGTGTGTCCCAGGAGCCTAAGAAGAGAGGTATCTTCCGTACAGTAAACAGTGGTAACGGTTTGACCACCGATGACATCGTACAGAGAATCATCAAGAACCGGTAAGGGCCTCTCTCACACAATAGCCTTGAAGTGTCTCTCACCCATCTATCACTGTCTACCTTCGGTCTCCCCTTGTCCCTCATCTTTTTCTGACTCATTTGATTATTTTCCCATCCCTCTCTCCCAACCTCCTCCCCGCCCCTCTCCCAACCTCCTCCCCGCCCCTCTCCACCTCCTCCACACCTCTCTACCCCCTTATTTGGTATTATTGTATTGTTACCTTGTACAAAATGCACTATACAAATGAAGTTGGTTTGATTCTCTCTCCAGGCTGCAGTTTGAGGCAAGGAACCAGAAGAAGGAGGCCAAGGAGATTGCGGTGTTTGAGGCGATGAAACGCCAGGCAGAGGGAGAGCAGGCCGGGGACACGGCCCAGGCAGCACAGTAACCAGATCAAACTAGTTAAAACCAGACCCAGCTGTCCCAAAACTGATCCTAACCCAGCATTTCCCAAACTAGAGAAACTCTGAAATAACTTTTTTTTAAATTGCGTTTGGTTCATAGAACTGGGGTTATGTCAGTAACCTCCGGTAGCTGCTAGATGCCGTTGTAATAATGAGAGCGGTTTTGGTTTTCTTTCTTCCTATCTTTTGAACGGTTTAATCTACGGTTTCTCTCTACAATGCCAGAAGCCTCAGAACAGAGTGGACAAGACCAGGCACTAAAATCAGACTGGAGGAAAAATAACAATCAATGGTGTTATTTTCTACACAGAAGATCAAACTAAATGATTACCTGATGACCTTCTCTACTTCCCAATACTTTTCTGATGCATTTGTCACTTCAAACAATCCTTCATATTGAAACACCGTCAAATGTACTGTCAACTGATTTGTAATAGACGGTCATAGTCCCAGTTTAAGAACCAAACATTGGCTGTTGATTTCATCACCTTTTTTAAAAATAACAAAATGGGGTCGCAGAACAAACAAGTTTGGGAACCTCTGTCCTAACCAGTTCAAAATGGTTCAAACACGACCCAAAACAGGGTCCGACTGAACCGAGCCAGCCCAAACCAGTCTAGTCCTACTACTTGTAGTGTATACACATCCTTTAGTGAAGCATTGCCTGCTGGCCCGTCCTAGACCGGCTTTACCCCCCAAGTCCACAACGGGCCAAACTCATTCCGCCGAGTGTCTGCGGGTTTTCACTCCCTTGTACTTGATTGACGAATTAAGGTCAGTAATTAGTAAGGAACTCTCCTCACCTGGTTGTCTCGGTCTTAACTGAAAGGACAAACCAGCAGACACTAGGCCCTCCATGGAATGAGTTTCCACCTGACCCAAACCGGATCAGACCAGATCAAACTGCAGAACCAGACTCAAACCAAGACACCTCCTCACCTTCACCAGCTAACGAGAACACAAAAATAACCCTCTCCCCCTGTCAGTGGAGGCTGCTGAGGGGAGGATGGCCCATAATAATGTCTGGAGTGGAATAGCTGTAATGAAGTGTGTTAAATCTTATCACACTTTCAGGCAGAAAGAAAGGAAGGAGAGGAAAGAAAGATGGAGAAAATAATCCAAAGTGTGACTGTGATGAAAAAGAGAACATTGAGAGACTTGTGAAGAAGAGAGAAAAGTCTATGTAGTTGTGTGTGTGTGTGTATATTTAGTAGTGCCTTTAGTCTGATCTACCAAATGGCACACTATTCCCTATGGACCCTGGTCAAACGGCAGCTGACCCCAGCCCTGCGGTTACGGCCGCTGACCCCAGCCCTGCGGTTACGGCCGCTGACCCCAGCCCTGCGGCTACGGCCGCTGACACCAGCACACATACATGTCAGAGTTGACGTAGCTGCTCAGCCTGAAGTGTCCCCACTTGCGCCATCGAATAACTGTCTGCTCTGTGGCGTGACCGGTATGACTTCACGTGGGTGGTCACGTGTGGCTCTGTGGCGTGACCGGTACGACTCTTCACGTGGGTGGCTTGTGGCGTGACCGGTATGACTTCACGTGGGTGGCTTGTGGCGTGACCGGTATGACTTCACGTGGGTGGCTTGTGGCGTGACCGGTATGACTTCACGTGGGTGGTCACGTGTGGCTCTGTGGCGTGACCGGTATGACTCTTCACGTGGGTGGTCACGTGTGGCTCTGTGGCGTGACCGGTATGACTCTTCACGTGGGTGGCTTGTGGCGTGACCGGTACGACTCTTCACGTGGGTGGTCACGTGGGTGGTCACGTGTGTTTGAGGCAGACGTCTTGGGTTGGCGCCTCTCTAGGAGCCGACAGGCGGAAGGTGGTGCTCTTTAAGCAAGCAGCATGACCTCCTTCACATGGCTATGGGTTGGAATCCGGCCCACTATCTCATCAATAAACAGTGGACTATATAGGGAATAGGATGCCATTTGATGCACCCCTCTGTCTTGTATGGAACAGGATGATTCACCCCTCTGTCAATGTTTTCTTTTCTTCTTTCTAATGTGTTGGTATGTGGATAATTCATTTAGAACATTTTTTAGAGAGGTATGGACAATGAATGGGGGAGTCAAGTGTGTGTGTGTATGCATGAGAGACTGTTTTAAAGGGAGTGTGTGCGAATGAAAAATGAATAACAAAACAAATGGGCATGTATATTGTATGGCTCTACCCCTCTAAAGTTGCTCTGTAAATCTGTCAATTAATTGTCCGGTAATGACAAGAAAATACAAAATACTGTTCCCATTATTTGAGGTTGAGCTTCTTTGTAGTTGTTCAATAGTCCATAATATCTGACATGAAGTGGAAACCTGAAAAGGTTAACATTATTTACCTACTAAGCTGAAAAAATTGTCTGATTAGTAAAATAGTGTAAACACACATTTGCTTACCACTAATGTCTGTAATGATAGTTTCAGAAGAGTACTTTTCCCTATAATGGTCGTCACCCATCCTATTCACCCATCCTATTCACCCATCCTATTCACCCATCTTATTCACCCATCCTACTCACCCATCTTATTCACCCATCCTACTCACCCATCTTATTCAACCATCCTACTCACCCATCTTATTCAACCATCCTACTCACCCATCTTATTCACCCATCCTACTCACCCATCTTATTCACCCAACCTACTCACCCATCTTATTCACCCAACCTACTCACCCATCTTATTCACCCAACCTACTCACCCAACCTACTCACCCATCTTATTCACCCATCCTACTCACCCATCTTACAAACGTATATATTTCCACACTGAGGTTGAAATGACACTGAAATTATGATAATGCCCTTTTTAGTGAAAAAGTGATGGAAATTTCAGCCTGTTCAGGTGGGATGGAGTTTTTGGTCTACAGCAAATCAAATATTATTAGTCATTAATTTTTTCCCCGAATACAACAGGTGCAGATCTTACAGTGAAATGCTTACAAGCCCTTAACCAACAATGCAGTTTCGAAAAATAAGTCTTAAAGTAGTTAGTCAAATAAACTGTAAGGGGAAGCATGACATCACAATCTGATCTAATTATTCTGATCAATGACCAGTCATCTTTTATTTGCATATGTATCCTCCTCTGAGGCTCTAGAACAGAGCTCTCCAAACTTGTTCCTGGAGACCTACCCTCCTGCAGGTTTTAGCTCCAACACCAGTTGTAACCAACATGATTTAGCTACTCAACCAGCTAATTATTAGATTCAGGTTCGCTAGATTAGGGTTGGAGCAAAAACCTACAGGACTGTAGCTCTCCAGGAACAGGGTTGGAGAGCCCTGCTCTAGAGTTTTGAAATAAAGACATTGTTGCGATGCACAAAGAATGTCATCGGGTGACCCACCTGGACCCCTGCCGCCATCCAGTTAGAGACCACTGGTCTTGAAGATCCTATCCGCCAACCAGGGCTGTGTATGTAAATATATATCAACCCCCTCATGACCAGAGAGCATTCAGATGGCAAAAGGAGCTCGGGAAATAAATTAAGAGATATTAGATTTTCATTAAAAAATAAAGGGATTTATTGGCCATACAAGTGATGATTTTAAAATACACGTTAAACTACTGCATGGGGGCTTTAAACTAAACTATTTAGAGAGAGTTTTTGAAAAAGAAAGCGGTCTGTGGCTTTTCACGAAAGCGCTGACGGGGTCAACTACATGTCTACATCCACTCAAATCAAATCACACCACCCCATACCCAACTGATTAACAACCGTTTAGGTCAGCATGTCGCGCGGAAAACCGGTAAACTCGACCGGTGGTTGTGGCTGTGTGTGGTCACAGATTACGCTGAGCTGTCGAAATGAGGACACGGCTCGAGTCTCTTGAATGAAAAAACGGTAAAACGTTCGCCTCATTAGGAACACAAAGGGAAACTAATCCTTGACCCACGCGTTTGGCAGGATTTGAGGCGTTGGTGAGCGCGAAAGCACTGACATTCAAAACAGTGATTATTATGTTTGTTAGTTTCATAGTAACGCACCTTGTGGATACAGTGGAAATGGCAGCACTCACTCAGGCGTCAATTTCTCCTCCCGAAACGTCACTTCCACGGGATATCTGAAACTTTTCCAATGCTGCAATACCGTGGGAGTCTATGAGACCAGGCTGCGTGGGAGGGATCTCCCGTCCTAAATCAACTAGGTGGGGAAACTTTTCGGGAGTTAGGATTCTGTAGGCTACTATAGCGGCGCTCACAGTCTCATTGGCCATTTGAAGGTAGTCTATTTTTTGAAAATTTTGTTTGTCTAACACGACAAGGAAGTAATCACAATAGCCTTGCTGATTTGGTGGTTGGTTGGGTAACGAGACACTTTTTGGGCTAGTGAGTAGGTAAACGTTTTCACCTTTTTCGATTGTGTATATTGCGAGCGATTCCGCATCATGTAACAACGGATGGACATGCGCTTCCTATGCGAACCGATTGAATAACTTCTAACCTATTCAATTACTTTTTTCTTCGTTTATATTACTTTTGTCATAAAAAGGAATAGGACAGAACATTTGGCCATATTGTTGCAGACATTTGGCATAGAAAACCACCCCAAAATGTGACACATCAAGAGGAAAAAGCGATCATCAAAACCCAATTGGATAAACATGTTCGAGTCCACTATCACCGTCAACCCACGATGACTGATCCCTAAAGTGGATCCCCCTTCCCCGGTATTATTCTAGTTCGTGCGTGTCCGGTGAACGAGGAGATGAGCAAGGCGAGATGGGACAGTGTCTCAGTTCAGAACAAGACCTAACGGAGGAGGGGAAGAAGGCGAAGCTTCAGAGCGCGAAGATAGACAGGGACCTGTATGAATACGCCAAGAGGGAGATGAACGTGGTCAAGATACTAATGCTCGGTAAGTCTCTCTTTCTCTCAATTACATTCAATTCAAAGGGCTTTATTGACATGGGAACATATGTTTACATTGCCAAAGCAAGTGAAATAGATAAACGAAAACGAACAGTAAACATTACAGTCGAAAGTTTCAATGGAATAGACACATTTCAAATGTCACTACTCTCTCTCTGTGGTGGTAGTAATAATAGATAGTGGACAATATTTCCCCTTCGGCAGAAGAGTATTTTGATGTTGTGTGTTGTGCAGCCGAGTGTTCTCTGGTCACTAGGCCTGCACAACACTTTTGCAAGTTTAGCCTGTCCATTCATTAACTGAAAAGCCCCACACTTCTAGCTCAAACGAGGATGTTGGAACAACAGCAAAGAGCTAAACAGACCCATACTATATCAACTGATTGGTTTAACAGAAACACAGTGAGGAGTTTAAAGGGTGCAGGGCAGGCGTTTCCACACAATGGTCTAACATTCTTCCTGGTCAGTCACAGGGACTGAATCACAGTGCAGATAGAGGCCAATGTGGTTTGTGTTGAGATTAACCAGAACAAGATAAATAAGCTGGGCCCGGTTGCATAAAACATCTTAAGTAGCTTTTCCACTTATCTTTTCCATGAATTTGTTTTGCACAAAACATTTTAAGGCAAATTTCCCCCTTAAAGTAAGTGAAGTTAGTTGCCCTTGAGGTCCCTTAAGTGCTTCATTCAGTATGGATATCAATGTAAACAGCATTCAGTATGGATATCAATGTAAACAGCATTCAGTATGGATATCAATGTAAACAGCATTCAGTATGGATATCAATGTAAACAGCACTCAGTATGGATATCAATGTAAACAGCACTCAGTATGGATATCAATGTAAACAGCATTCAGTATGGATATCAATGTAAACAGCATTCAGTATGAATATCAATGTAAACAGCATTCAGTATGAATATCAATGTAAACAGCATTCAGTATGGATATCAATGTAAACAGCATTCAGTATGGATATCAATGTAAACAGCACTCAGTATGGATGTCAATGTAAACAGCATTCAGTATGGATATCAATGTAAACAGCATTCAGTACGGATATCAATGTAAACAGCATTCAGTATGGATATCAATGTAAACAGCATTCAGTATGGATGTCAATGTAAACAGCATTCAGTATGGATGTCAATGTAAACAGCATTCAGTATGGATGTCAATGTAAACAGCATTCAGTATGGATATCAATGTAAACAGCATTCAGTATGGATATCAATGTAAACAGCATTCAGTATGGATATCAATGTAAACAGCATTCAGTATGGATATCAATGTAAACAGCATTCAGTATGGATATCAATGTAAACAGCATTCAGTATGGATATCAATGTAAACAGCACTCAGTATGGATGTCAATGTAAACAGCACTCAGTATGGATGTCAATGTAAACAGCACTCAGTATGGATATCAATGTAAACAGCACTCAGTATGGATATCAATGTAAACAGCACTCAGTATGGATATCAATGTAAACAGCATTCAGTATGGATATCAATGTAAACAGCATTCAGTATGGATATCAATGTAAACAGCACTCAGTATGGATGTCAATGTAAACAGCACTCAGTATGGATGTCAATGTAAACAGCACTCAGTATGGATGTCAATGTAAACAGCACTCAGTATGGATATCAATGTAAACAGCACTCAGTATGGATATCAATGTAAACAGCACTCAGTATGGATATCAATGTAAACAGCACTTAGTATGGATATCAATGTAAACAGCACTCAGTATGGATATCAATGTAAACAGCACTCAGTATGGATATCAATGTAAACAGCACTCAGTATGGATATCAATGTAAACAGCACTTGTGGAAGTGAATGTTGCTTTCCTCTGCCCTGGTTTCAAACTAAAAACTTCCACCAGCTAGCTAGGTAGCTGAACAGGGGAAGGTGCCCATGGCTACACAGCTAGCTGGCTACATACTCTGTACCACAGGAGGTTGGTGGCACATTCATTCGGGAGGACGTGGTAATGGCTGAAGCGGAATAAGTGGAATGCTATCAAACATGTAGTGTTATATGCATACTACCGTGCTCCACACTCATGCTCTGAGTGCATTCTCCAAGGATGTTCTCTTGAGTACGTTCCTGTGGGGACGAGTGTGTGGAGATATCATTAAACATAACATTTAAGCATTACTCGCACTCCCCCTACTGTGTAATCTCACACTGCACCACAAAGCAAATGTTTTACTTCATAATTATCAGCTAGATATGTGAGCCATAGTAATCTAGCTAGCCAGCTAGCTAAACCTGCAGAAATGGCCTGAAACTAATGTTATGCAAGGTAGATGTAAATGTTTAATGGGCAGCTAGCTAGCTAACATTTATTCGTGGCTAGCTATTGACTTGACTATGGACTTACCCATTCACTGACCCTTCCTCCAGCCAGGACAATGACAATAGAGACCAAACAAGATATACACAAAGCAAACGTTTTACTTCATAACTATAAGCTAGCGATATGTGACTCGTAATAATGTAGCTAACCAGATAGTTTAACAGGCAAAAATGACCAACAACTAATGTCATGCAAAGTACAGTCGTGGCCAAAAGTTTTGAGAATGACACAAATATTAATTTTCACAAAGTTTGCTGCTTCAGTGTTTTTAGATATTTTTGTCAGATGTTACTATGGAACACTGAAGTATAATTACAAGCATTTCATAAGTGTCAATCCGCCCTGGCATGCTGTCAATTGACTTCTGGGCCACATCCTGACTGATGGCAGCCCATTCTTGCATAATCAATGCTTGGAGTTTGTCAGAATTTGTGGGTTTTTGTTTGTCCACCCGCCTCTTGAGGATTGACCACAAGTTCTCAAATGGGATTAAGGTCTGGGGAGTTTTCTGGCTATGGACCCAAAATATTGATGTTTTGTACCCCGATCCACATAGTTATCACTTTTGCCTTATGGCAAGGTGCTCCATCATGCTGGAAAAGGCATTGTTCGTCACCAAACTGTTCCTGGATGGTTGGGAGAAGTTGCTCTCGGAGGATGTGTTGGTACCATTCTTTATTCATGGCTGTGTTATTAGGCAAAATTGTGAGTCAGCCCACTCCCTTGGCTGAGAAGCAACCCCACACATGAATGGTCTCAGGATGCTTTACTGTTGGCATGACACAGGACTGATGGTAGCGCTCGCCTTGTCTTCTCCGGACAAGCTTTTTTCCGGATGCCCCAAACAATCGGAAAGGGGATTCATCAGAGAAAATGACTTTACCCCAGTCCTCAGCAGTCCAATCCCTGTACCTTTTGCAGAATATCAGTCTGTCCCTGATGTTTTTCCTGGAGAGAAGTGGCTTCTTTGCTGCCCTTCTTGACACCAGGCCATCCTCCAAAAGTCTTCGCCTCACTGTACGTGCAGATGCACTCACACCTGCCTGCTGCCATTCCTGAGCAAGCTCTGTACTGGTGGTGCCCCAATCCCGCAGCTGAATCAACTTTAGGAGACGGTTCTGGCGCTTGCTGGACTTTCTTGGGCGCCCTGAAGCCTTCTTTACCACAATTGAACCGCTCTCCTTGAAGTTCTTGATGATCTGACAAATGGTTGATTTCGATGTCTTTTTTAATAATTCTTTTAAACCTTTATTTAACTAAGACTTGTCAGTGAATCATGGCATTTCCATGGTAACCAGAGACTCTTTCTGCTGTACATGTCTTCAAACTACCATAAAACCCTTAAATGATGCCCTCACCTAAGGAGATGTCTGAGGGGCTCTATGCAACACCCTTAAACAATTCTCTTAGGAAAATGATTCCTTAATAAGGGAAACACTTAAGATGTTTTCTGCCGTCTTGTCAACTCTCCTATCTATGGTCATTGTCCAATCACAGCACAAACTGATCTGGGACCCAGGCTACAAGATAAAGCCATTGTCCTTGAACTCGTTGTAATACAATGTAATACTCTAAAGTCAATTCAAAGGGGTTTATTGGCATGTGAAACATGTTTACATTGCCAAAGCAAGTGAAATGAACAAAAGTGACAAGACACAAAACAACATGAACAAAAAACAATTTGAATTTAACAGTAAATATTACACTCAAGGTTTCAGAAAGAAAGACATTTCTAGTGTTATTTTGTCATGTCTCTCCATCTGATTCAGGAGCAGCAGAGAGTGGGAAGAGTACACTGGTCAAACAGATGAAGATCATCCACAGCCATGGCTTTACCAGGCAAGAGCTGACCAGCTTCAAGGTGTGTATACACACACACACACACACACAGAGCCCCACAGGTAATCTAACAGCCATGGCTTTACCAGGCAAGAGCTGACCAGCTTCAAGGTGTGTACACACAAACAGAGCCCCACAGGTAATCTAACGGCCATGGCTTTACCAGGCAAGAGCTGACCAGCTTCAAGGTGTGTACTCTCTCACACACACACACACACACACACACACACACACACACACACACACACACACACACACACACACACACACACACACACACACACACACAGAGCCACACAGGTAATCTAAATACAGTAGAAGCCTGATCAAATTGTTTGACAGTCATTGTATGGATGTCTCAGTTGTCCTATCTACACAGACCAGGTGCTGGTTGCTACTCACTATAATGGAACTGGCCAAGTGAGATAGATAGATGATCATATCACTCATCTGATAAGAAGTGGAATAAGTGAGAGAGAGTGGGGGTGGGGGTGGGGGGGGGGGAGAAGCTGAGTGAGGGCATAGCGCTAAAAGAGGAAGCGATGGAGACTGAGAGAAGGGGGTTAAGTGATATGGGTTTAGAGGGGTGAAATGAAGAGATAGGAGACTGAGAGAAGGGGGTTAAGTGATATGGGTTTAGAGGGGTGAAATGAAGAGATAGGAGACATGCAGTGTGTGTTTAAGGGGTAAACCCATACAGGGATGCAGTGGTTTGATTCTGCCCATTCTTCTAAGGAGAATAGGGATTAGGCTGCTATTTGGGATGCAACCTATATGTGGGGCCTGTCGTCTTCTGGGGACACACCTCTGCATAAACTCTTCCTGTGGGTTTGTCCCACGGTCTGGGGTTAAATAGAGGAACCTGGACAGTACTGAGACACACTCCCTCACTGACTGGGTGAACCACCTACTCTCTCTCTCCCCCTCTAGTCCCACCAACTTTCCCTTTCTTCCATCCTTCTTTATTCTCTTTCTCACTTAGAGTTTTACTCCTTTCTTCATTGCCCCCTCTCTCACTCCTTCCCTCTCTCACTCCTTCCCTCTCTCACTCTCTCCTCCCCTCTCCCACTCTCTCCTTCCCTCTCCCACTCTCTCCTTCCCTCCCTCCCACTCTCTCCTTCCCTCCCTCCCACTCTCTCCTTCCCTCCCTCCCACTCTCTCCTTCCCTCCCTCCCACTCTCTCCTTCCCTCCCTCCCACTCTCTCCTTCCCTCCCTCCCACTCTCTCCCTCCCCTCCCTCCCTCCCCTCCCTCCCTCCCCTCCCTCCCTCCCTCCCTCCCTCCCTCTCTCCTCTCCTTCTCTCTCTCCTCTCCTCTCCTTCCCTCTCTCCTCTCCTTCCCTCTCTCCTCTCCTTCCCTCTCCCCTTCCACTTCTCCTTCCCTCACTCTGACCTCCCTATAATGTAGTAACATAATGAACAAGTGTTGAGAGGAAAGACCTATTTTTTAAAGGGTGAGCGCTTTGATGGCTACCAGTTTGCTAACAGGTGTGCAGCAGCAAGAATGTTCAATTATGAGAGGAATTTGGTATGAGTTATTAGTGTGTCATACACGTCTGTGTGTGTACAAGTATTATTTTCTAGACTTGGGGAGTATTCTTGCTGTGAATCGGTCCTTGGCAGCTGTCTGCTGTCATGTTACACCGGAACACACACACACACACCGCATAGACTCTGATATGCCAGATGAAGGTCCTGGGTGGTGATATGTGAACACACACCGGATAGACTCTGATATGCCAGATGAAGGTCCTGGGTGGTGATATGTGAACACACACACACCGGATAGACTCTGATATGCCAGATGAAGGTCCTGGGTGGTGATATGTGAAGGTTATGGCCTTTCCCTCCTCTTTCTCATAAAAGTCAGATTATCCAAGACTCACTCCACCATCACTGCCCCATCAGTCCCCCTTTCATCTAAAGAGACACATTTGGTATCATGAACACAATGGTAACATGAACACCATGATAACATGAGCACCATGATAACATGAACACCATGGTAACTTTAACACTCTCTCTTCCAGAGGAATAAATCACACGTTGCCTCACTGCCCTATCTATGCCCTTCCCTGAACCAACGAAAACAGAGACAGCAGGGTGTATCTCTCTTACGTACACACACACACACACACACACACACACACACACACACACACACACACACACACACACACACACACACCCCCCGCCTTCCCCTGTCCTGACCATGCCCTGTACAGTTGATCTCTGCTCTAGGCCTGCTGCAGACTGGTAGAGACTCTTTGATGAACCACATTCTGTAGCAGGAAGAATCCCAAATGGCACCCTATTCCCTATATAGTGCACTACTTTAGACCAGAGCCCATAGGGCTATATAGGAAATATGGTGCCATTTGGGACGCACCCCTTTCTCTGTCCCACCGTTGGCTTGTGTTGTAGCACTGTGACAAGATAGACCGATGTGGATGGGGGCGTGCTCTCTCTGCTCTCTCCTGAAGTCTACGATCAGCTGCTGAGTTTTGTTGACTTTGAGGGAGAGGTTATTCCCCTGGCACCACTAAATGTGGTGGTTGACGCTTTCAGTTTTGTGTGGATGCTGCCATCTATCCACAGTTGGATAAACTCTAATCATCACAGTGGGAACAGCATCATCTATGCACTTCCCTGATGAACTCAGTCACTGAGTTAGTGAATACGTCGATACTATTCTCAGAGGCAACTCGGAACATATCGCTGTCCACATGACCAAAACAATCTTGAAGAATAGGTTCTGATTGGTCAGACCAATGTTAGACATGCCTTATCACGGGTACTTCCTGTTTAAGTGTCTGCCTATAGGAGAGGAGGAACAGAATGTAGGCATGATCTGATTTGCCGAGGGCCTTGTAGCTGTCCCGGAAGGGGGAGCAGCAATGGTCAGAGTTCTCAATGAGTGAATAGCGCAGGGGATCTTGATTAAACTTCCGTAAATAAATGCGGCCTCAGAATATGCGGTTTCCAGTTTACACAAAGTCTAGTGTATTTTCTTGAAAGCCGTCGCAGTGTCTGCTTGAGGGGGAAAATACACGGCCGTGACGATGACCGAAGAGAATTCTCTCAGGAGGTAATGCGGCCGGCATTTGATGGAGAGATATTCCAAATTGGGAGAACAAAAGGACTTGATTTCCTGTACATTACCTTAATCACACCATGAGTAGTTAATCGTGAAACATACACCTCCCCCTTTATTTTTGGCGGAGAGTTCTTTCTTTCTGTCCGTGATGTACGGAGAACCTCGCTGGCTGTATGGACGGGGACAGTATACCCGGAGAGAGCCATGATTCTGTGAAACAGAGTAAGTTATAGTCCTTGATGTCTTGAATGAGATCCGTCTACTTTATTGTCCAGGGACTGAACATTAGTGAGTAATATACTCGGAAGTGGTGGGTGGTAATGAACGCTTGTAGGGAATAATACAAGAAACCTTCTGAGGAAATAATGTAAGAAATACCACAAAAAAACAATACTGCAAAGTTGGCTAGGAGCTAGGAACATGTCTGTTGGTGCTATCTTGAACTCCAGTGGAAATGTTCCATGTTCCCTCGGTGTGCACATCACTGACATCCTGAAATGGTCCAGGTTCCCTCGGCGTGCACATCACTGACATCCTGAAATGTTCCAGGTTCCCTCGGCGTGCACATCACTGACATCCTGAAATGGTCCAGGTTCCCTCGGCGTGCACATCACTGACATCCTGAAATGTTCCAGGTTCCCTCGGTGTGCACATCACTGACATCCTGAAATGTTCCAGGTTCCCTCGGTGTGCACATCACTGACATCCTGAAATGTTCCAGGTTCCCTCGGTGTGCACATCACTGACATCCTGAAATGTTCCAGGTTCCCTCGGTGTGCACATCACTGACATCCTGAAATGTTCCAGGTTCCCTCGGCGTGCACATCACTTACATCCTGAAATGTTCCATGTTCCCTCGGTGTGCACATCACTGACATCCTGAAATGGTCCATCCACACAGATAGTGTGATGAAGAATGCGCAACAGTGAGGCTGAAGAAATTCGGCTTGGCCCCTAAGACCCCCCCCTACGAACTTCTACAGATGCACCATTGAGAGCATTCTATCGGGCTGTATCATCAGATGCACCATTGAGAGCATTCTGTCGGGCTGTATCATCAGATGCACCATTGAGAGCATTCTATCGGGCTGTATCATCAGATGCACCATTGAGAGCATTCTGTCGGGCTGTATCATCAGATGCACCATTGAGAGCATTCTGTCGGGCTGTATCATCAGATGCACCATTGAGAGCATTCTGTCGGGCTGTATCATCGCCTGGTACGACAATTGCACCGTCTGCAACCGCAGGGCTCTCCAGCGGGTGGTGTGGTCAACGCATCACCGGGGGCACACTGCCTGCCCTCAAGGACATCTACAGCAGGGTTTCCCAAACTTGGTCCTGGGGCAAATTTTTGTTTTTGCCCTAGTGCTACACAGCTGATTCAAATAATCAAAGCTTGATGACGAGATGGTTATTTGAATCAGCTGTGTAGTGGTAGGGCAAAAACTAAAACATGCACTTAGGGGGAGGTGTGGGGACATAGTTTGGGACCCCATGGTCTACAGCATCCGGTGGCACAGCAAGGCCAAGAAGATCATCAAGGATCTCAGCCACACGAGCCACAACCTGTTCACAACGCTACCATCTAGAAAGAGGAGACAGTACAGGTGCATCAAAGCTGGGTCCAAGAGACTGATAAACAGCTTCTATCTCCAGGCCATCAGACTGTTAAATAGTCACCACTAACCGACCTCCGCCCAGTACCCTGCCCTGAACTTAGTCACTGTTACTATCCGGCTACCACCCGGTTACTCTACCCTGCACCTTAGAGACTGCCGCCCTATGTACATAGTCATTGAACACTGGTCACTTTAGTAATGTTTACATCCTGTATATACTGTACTCTAGTCAAGGCTCATCCATATATAACTACTGCTGTACACACCTTTTCTATCATATACATATACATATACACTGAGTGTACAAAACATTAGGAACACTTGCTCTTTCCATGACATAGACTGACCAGGTGAATCCAGATGAAAGCTATGATCCCTTATTAGTGTCACTTGTTAAATCCACTTCAATCAGTGTAGATGAAGGGGAGGAGACAGGTTAAAGAATGCTTTTTAAGCCTTGAGACAATTGAGACATGGATTGTGTATTTGTGTCATTCAGAGGGTGAATGGGCAAGACAACATATTTAAGTGCCTTTGAACAGGGTAGTAGGTGGGTGCCAGGCGCACCGGTTTGAGTATGTCAAGAACTGCAACGTTGCTGGGTTTTTCCACGTTCAACAGTTTCCCGTGTGTATCAAGAATGGTCCACCACCCAAAGGACATCCAGACAACTTGACACAACTGTGGGAAACATTGGAGTCAACATGGGCCGGCATCCCTGTGGAACGCTTTCAACACCTTGTAGAGTCCATGCCCCGATGAATTGAGGCTGTTCTGAGGGTGAAAGGTGGTGCAACTCAATATTAGGAAGGTGTTCCTAATGTTTTGTACACTCAGTGTATTTTTATATTCCGGACTCTGACATTGCTCGTTCTGAAATTTCTTAATTCCTTGATTACATTTTTTGGGATTAGTGTGTGTAGTTGTGTATTGTTAGGTATTACTGCACTGTTGGAGCTAGAAAAATAAGCTTTTTGCTGCACCTGCATTAACATCTGCAAAATATGTGTACGCAACCAATAAAATGTTATTTGATTTGAGATGGACATAAAGAAGGCCCTTCCTCTGTCTCATCCCTCCTTTATTTGCCTCAGATCCCAGGCCTGGGGCTGTGGAGTGGTTTAATTCAGCAGAGAGAGATTTTTCTCTCATTCCACCAGCTATGTCAACAAGGAGGGGGGCACTCAGAACTCTGGGGATGTCATTTTATTGTCTGAGGATTCTAGAACAGTGTTGAAAATTCTATAACAGTGTTGACGATTCTAGAACACTGAAGATTCTTGAACTGTGTCCAATTGTAGAACAGTGTGGAGAATTCCGTAGAGCAGAAAAGCTCTCAGCTTTTACACAACACTGTAGTAGTTAATGATTGAATGCCAGATCTCAGCCAGTTCAGCTACATTCCACATATTGTTTTTGGAACATTGTCCAGAAACACTAAGAGCGTGAAACATTTTTGTTCTTCTTTTGTGTTTGAGAAAGATAGAAAAGTGCATGATAGAACAATAGTGGACGATATCAAGAAGAGAATGTTGAAACCTCACTTCCAGGCAGTACATAGTAACCTCTAGCTACCACAACAATACAAACATACCCCCAGCCCTAAGAAGAAAGGAAGTTGGACACCCGTTATGACACCTCTGCAATCTGTCCCTCCAAGTCCCTCGGCAGGTTAGTAGGTGGTGTTGTATGTCTGTGTCCCTCGGCAGGTTAGTAGGTGGTTGTGTATGTCTGTGTCCCTCCAAGTCCCTCGGCAGGTTAGTAGGTGGTGTTGTATGTCTGTGTCCCTCGGCAGGTTAGTAGGTGGTGTTGTATGTCTGTGTCCCTCGGCAGGTTAGTAGGTGGTGGTGTATGTCTGTGTCCCTCGGCAGGTTAGTAGGTGGTGTTGTATGTCTGTGTCCCTCGGCAGGTTAGTAGGTGGTGTTGTATGTCTGTGTCCCTCGGCAGGTTAGTAGGTGGTGTTGTATGTCTGTGTCCCTCGGCAGGTTAGTAGGGGGTGTTGTATGTCTGTGTCCCTCGGCAGGTTAGTAGGTGGTGTTGTATGTCTGTGTCCCTCGGCAGGTTAGTAGGTGGTGTTGTATGTCTGTGTCCCTCGGCAGGTTAGTAGGTGGTGTTGTATGTCTGTGTCCCTCGGCAGGTTAGTAGGTGGTGTTGTATGTCTGTGTCCCTCGGCAGGTTAGTAGGTGGTGTTGTATGTCTGTGTCCCTCGGCAGGTTAGTAGGTGGTGGTGTATGTCTGTGTCCCTCGGCAGGTTAGTAGGTGGTGTTGTATGTCTGTGTCCCTCGGCAGGTTAGTAGGTGGTGTTGTATGTCTGTGTCCCTCGGCAGGTTAGTAGGTGGTGTTGTGACGACCCTCCCATTCTGTCTACCGTTTTCTCTCTCTCCTTGCTCTTGTTTCCCTATTAGGATGCCGGTGGGCGGAGTTGGGAGGGTCGTCAGCTACATGGGGAACACCTGGGCCCACTCTCCCAGGATAAAATCACCACTTCCCCATTCATCAAGGAGACTCTCTCCATACAGACACTTTGATAGATTTTGTTGCGTTTGGTTGTGCTTTTCGGTTGTTTGTTTTAGCATCTTTCAACACCTTGCATTATCACATTCATCCATGCAAAACATTCACTTACACTACTGATTACTGATTACACACACCATTGTATATTATACATAGTTTCTTTATTTAATAAATATATATTTCGTTACTTCTTATCTCCACGTGTCTCCCTTTTGTTACGGGCTTTGAGCCGGTTCGTGACAGTGTTGTATGTCTGTGTCCCTCGGCAGGTTAGTAGGTGGTGTTGTATGTCTGTGTCCCTCGGCAGGTTAGTAGGTGGTGTTGTATGTCTGTGTCCCTCGGCAGGTTAGTAGGTGGTGTTGTATGTCTGTGTCCCTCGGCAGGTTAGTAGGTGGTGTTGTATGTCTGTGTCCCTCGGCAGGTTAGTAGGTGGTGGTGTATGTATGTGTCCCTCGGCAGGTTAGTAGGTGGTGGTGTATGTATGTGTCCCTCGGCAGGTTAGTAGGTGGTGTTGTATGTCTGTGTCCCTCGGCAGGTTAGTAGGTGGTATTATATGTCTGTGTCCCTCGGCAGGTTAGTAGGTGGTGGTGTATGTCTGTGTCCCTCGGCAGGTTAGTAGGTGGTGTTGAATGTCTGTGTCCCTTGGCAGGTTAGTAGGTGGTGTTGTATGTCTGTGTCCCTCGGCAGGTTAGTAGGTGGTGGTGTATGTCTGTGTCCCTCGGCAGGTTAGTAGGTGGTGTTGTATGTCTGTGTCCCTCGGCAGGTTAGTAGGTGGTGGTGTATGTCTGTGTCCCTCGGCAGGTTAGTAGGTGGTGTTGTATGTATGTGTCCCTCGGCAGGTTAGTAGGTGGTGTTGTATGTCTGTGTCCCTCGGCAGGTTAGTAGGTGGTGGTGTATGTCTGTGTCCCTCGGCAGGTTAGTAGGTGGTGTTGTATGTCTGTGTCCCTCGGCAGGTTAGTAGGTGGTGGTGTATGTCTGTGTCCCTCGGCAGGTTAGTAGGTGGTGTTGTATGTCTGTGTCCCTCGGCAGGTTAGTAGGTGGTGTTGTATGTCTGTGTCCCTCGGCAGGTTAGTAGGTGGTGGTGTATGTCTGTGTCCCTTGGCAGGTTAGTAGGTGGTGGTGTATGTCTGTGTCCCTCGGCAGGTTAGTAGGTGGTGTTGTATGTCTGTGTCCTTCGGGATCACAGGGTAAGGGGGTTGTTTTCCTGGCACTTTGAACCCGCTCATCCATACAATATGAATGTACAGCTGAACAACATCCAGTTTGTGGTCCAGACGTCGTCCTTTGGGACCATTATTATACCTGTGTACCGATTCCCTTTTAGTTGTACATGATCCTGTCTGATAACGCCCCGGGTACGTTTTCTCTCATACCGCCCCAATCAACAATGTACACACAACTGCCATACATGCATCCTATTGACCTGCTAAGTAAGGTGTGGTTGAATGAGGGGTTCGGTGGAAAATCTCACACACACACACACACACACACACACACACACACACACACACACACACACACACACACACACACTACCTTGGGATTAGTCCTTAAAACCTGTCTAGACCTGAGGCTGCTGTAGGAGTGGTGAAGACTGAGGTTGCGTCCCAATGGCTCCCTATTCCCTCTATAGTGCACTATGGGCCCTGGTCAGAAATAGTGCACTATTTAGGGAGTAGGGTGCCATTTGGGATGCAAACTGAGGCCCTCAGTCTTTTCTGATGTGCTGCTTTTTTTTCCTTCTTCAGTCTTCATTGTTCTCTCACTTTTGCCCTCTTCCCTCTCTCCTTCTGTTTCTCTACCTCCTTCCCCCCCTCTTCCCTCTCTCCTTCTGTTTCTCTACCTCCTTCCCCCCCTCTTCCCTCTCTCCTTCTGTTTCTCTACCTCCTTCCCCCCCTCTTCCCTCTCTCCTTCTGTTTCTCTACCTCCTTTTGCCCTCTTCCCTCTCTCCTTCTGTTTCTCTACCTCCTTCCCCCCCTCTTCCCTCTCTCCTTCTGTTTCTCTACCTCCTTCCCCCCCTCTTCCCTGTCTCCTTCTGTTTCTCTACCTCCTTCCCCCCCTCTTCCCTCTCTCCTTCTGTTTCTCTACCTCCTTCCCCCCCTCTTCCCTCTCTCCTTCTGTTTCTCTACCTCCTTCCCCCCCTCTTCCCTGTCTCCTTCTGTTTCTCTACCTCCTTCCCCCCCTCTTCCCTCTCTCCTTCTGTTTCTCTACCTCCTTCCCCCCCTCTTCCCTCTCTCCTTCTGTTTCTCTACCTCCTTCCCCCCCTCTTCCCTCTCTCCTTC
>NW_026600405.1:23494-89962 GCF_029448725.1 Salvelinus fontinalis | reverse complement strand
AAATAAAGCAGCCGGGAAACAAGGCCAGGAATGTGTTTGTTTTGAACGGGGAGACGGGAGGTTAGAGGAAGGATCTGACCATCAGGTGGGGTGTGGGTATTTAGAATATGAATACAACACGACAGATCTCATCAGGACAGATCTCATCACTGTGTAAAGTGACCTTTTTTGGCCTGCACACTGTGACAATTTTGAAGGGGGGGGGGGGTCTTGACCAACACAGACCGTGAGGGTACGGGGGGGAGGTCTTGACCAACACAGACAGTGAGGGTACGGGGGGGAGGTCTTGACCAACACAGACAGTGAGGGTACGGGGGGGGGGAGGTCTTGACCAACACAGACAGTGAGGGTACGGGGGGGGGGAGGTCTTGACCAACACAGACAGTGAGGGTACAGGGGGGAGGTCTTGACCAACACAGACAGTGAGGGTACGGGGGGGAGGTCTTGACCAACACAGACAGTGAGGGTACAGGGGGGAGGTCTTGACCAACACACAGTGAGGGTACAGGGGGGAGTTCTTGACCAACACAGACAGTGAGGAGGTCTTGACCAACACAGACAGTGAGGGCCCAGGGGGGGAGGTATTAACCAACACAGACAGTGAGGGTACAGGGGGGAGGTCTTGACCAACACAGACAATGAGGGTACAGGGGGGGAGGTCTTGACCAACACAGACAGTGAGGGTACAGGGGGGGAGGTCTTGACCAACACAGACAATGAGGGTACAGGGGGGAGGTCTTGACCAACACAGACAATGAGGGTACAGGGGGGAGGTCTTGACCAACACAGACAGTGAGGGTACAGGGGGGAGGTCTTGACCAACACAGACAGTGAGGGTCCAGGGGGGAGGTCTTGACCAACACAGACAGTGAGGAGGTCTTGACCAACACAGACAATGAGGGTACAGGGGGGAGGTCTTGACCAACACAGACAGTGGGGGTACAGGGGGGGAGGTCTTGACCAACACAGACAGTGAGGGTACAGGGGGGAGGTCTTGACCAACACAGACAGTGAGGAGGTCTTGACCAACACAGACAATGAGGGTACAGGGGGGAGTTCTTGACCAACACAGACATTGAGGGTACAGGGGGGAGGTCTTGACCAACACAGACAGTGAGGGTACAGGGGGGAGGTCTTGACCAACACAGACAGTGAGGAGGTCTTGACCAACACAGACAGTGAGGGTACAGGGAGGGAGGTATTGACCAACACAGACAGTGAGGGTACAGGGGGGAGGTCTTGACCAACACAGACAGTGAGGGTACAGGGGGGAGATCTTGACCAACACAGACAGTGAGGGTACAGGGGGGAGGTCTTGACCAACACAGACAGTGAGGGTACAGGGGGGAGGTCTTGACCAACACAGACAGTGAGGGTACAGGGGGGAGGTCTTGACCAACACAGACAGTGAGGGTACATGGGGGAGGTCTTGACCAACACAGACAGTGAGGGTACAGGGGGGAGGTCTTGACCAACACAGACAGTGAGTAATGTATAGGTACAGATGCCTTTCTTTGAGGTGAGAATTTAGAGCATGGTGCCAGTGGGACAGCAGCAGACTGGGGTTAGAGGTCACTAAGCCTAGCCACATGCTGCTTGACCAGGGAAAGGTACGGAGGAGATTTAAAGTCTGATTTGGAGCCTCTTCTCATACTTTAGAAAAGCATATTTTATCCCTCCCTCCCTTATTTTCTTTCTGTCTTCCCTTACATCCTCGAGTGTGCGAAGAAGAGAGTGAGATGGGTAGGAGAGAAGGGATGAGAGTCTCTCTCTGAGCTGCTTATTTTTCTGACACAAATCAATATACAGGTGTCAGCAAAGATGAATATTGGAGAATGTGTTAATAAAGAATCATTACTCCCTGACAGCTGACTGTCCTCAGCCCAGCCCGGCTTAACACTTTACTGATACTGAAGTTATGTGTCACCACTCTCATCGTCGGTTACAGTATCTCTTATCACACTGTAGGTACGCCCCACTGAGAAACACCTCCAATACACTTCAGAAAAGATAGACAGTCGTTCTGACAGAGAGGAAGAAAGGAAGTCTAGACTGATAAAATCGGGATGGAATGTAATGCTTATCTCTTTCTGGCAGGGGAGGGAGGGAGGGGGGGAAAAGAGAAGGGGGAAAGAGAAGGAGGGGGGTTAGAGACTATCATAGATCCCCCTAATCCCATTGAGTCATTCAGAGATTCAAACAGTTGAGTTTTGAGTTCAGTTGGAATTGAGTTTTGTGTTTAGTTAGTCAGGGTTGGGGTCAATTCCATTTCAATTCCAGTTTATTCAGAAAGTAAACCAAATTCCAAATGTTCCTCATTAAAAAGCATTGAGGAGAATTGGAATTAGAATGTCAGTGTACTTCCTGAATTGACTGGAATTTTAAATGGAATTGAACCCAACCTTGGATCTAGTTGAGTTTTTGGTTTCGTGTTGGTCATCTTCAGACATCAGTCTTCACACAGGTCTGATATCTCCTCTTAACAGGTCTGATATCTCCTCTTTAGCCTGGAGTCTAATTTGAATGAACACTCTTTTTTATTTGAAGAGGTTATATAAAGGCTGTCTGTCTGGTGTTGTCACTGTTGCCATGTAATTCATGTCTGATCTTTTTGGTTATAGAGGCTACAGTTGTCTGAAATGGCACCATTACCCATAGTGCACTAATTTGACTAAAGTAGTGTAATACACAGGGTTTTCAGATGCATTCTATATGGACTTTCCCTGTGTGGTGTGAACACCGTGGCCATGGTAACTGTTTTGACCTCTGACCCTGTTGACCCCGTACAGCCGGCGGTGCTGGACAATCTTCTGACCTCTATGAAGTTTGTCCTCCACGGGATGGGCGTTCTCCGGATCAACCTGACGCACAGCAAGAACAAGGTTAGAGGGAGATGGAGTGTCCGTCTGTCTGTCCGTCTGTCTGTCCGTCTGTCTGTCTGTCCGTCTCGCTCTTGTCTATTGCTCTCACTGACTCTCTCACTGTGTCTCTGTCTGTCTGTCTGTCCGTCTCGCTCTTGTCTATTGCTCTCACTGACTCTCTCACTTTGTCTCTGTCTGTCCGTCTGTCTGTCCGTCTGTCCATATGACTTACTTTCTCTGTTAGTTTCTCTCTCTTGCTCTCTTAGCCTCCACCTCATAGAAACATTACTTCACTTGATGGCTTTAGTGTGTGTGTGTGATTTGTCCAGACGGACACTAGAGGGCAGCATGCAGACAGCCGTGTCTGTCACACACAGAGAAGGCTGGCGGGTTCCAGTGGTCTGATTGGCTGCTGCTGCTCACCATGTTTACTCAGCCCTGACCCATTAGTCTGCTGGCAGCTCAGGACATTCCCTGTACACACACACATACATACACATACATACACATACACACATACACACACACACATACACATACACATACACACACACACACATACACACGGAGATATGGACACAGAAACACATGCACAAACACACTCTCTCTCGTTCTATTTTGTGTTAGAATGTCATAGTTCAAATGGGCATCAATAATAGCCAGTTAAGTGGATGAGTTGTAGTGTAATTGCTTTGTAATGACATGGTACAGGGGTATGATCGGGAGAAGGTGTGCGTGCGTGAGAGATTGGGTGGGAGGTGTTCTCGTCAGGTTCCATTCAATTTGAATAACTTTATTGCCAAAGGTAACAGAGCTCAAAGCATCACCGCCCACACGGAGTCTGACGGCTCGTAACTAGAGCTGTGAAACTGTGATGAGTTCTGTTTTTATGGCCGAGGTCACTCGTCTCTGCTGAAAGCCTTTCCTTGTTATTTGTGCTGTGTGAGAGACGTTGGGGTCTGCAGTGTGTGTCGCTTCATGTCCGCTCAGTACTGTATCACGTAAGCTGTATGTATGTACATGATACCCTCGTTGTCCCCCCCCCCCAGGTGCACGCCCACTCTGTGTTGTCCTGTGGGAGGTGTTTTGATGAGGATCAGGTGCTGTTTCCTTTCATTGGCCATGCCATTTCCTGTCTGTGGGCTGACCAGGGGGTCCGAGAGGCCGCAACCCGGGGTTACGAGTTTGAACTCAACGACTCTGCCCTGTAGTGAGTAAACTAATATGTCTTACCTGTTAAAACACACTGCCAGGGTGAGACCTGACACACGTCTTACCTGTTAAAACACACTGCCAGGGTGAGACCTGACACACGTCTTACCTGTTAAAACACACTGCCAGGGTGAGACCTGACACACGTCTTACCTGTTAAAACACACTGCCAGGGTGAGACCTGACACACGTCTTACCTGTTAAAACACACTGCCAGGGTGAGACCTGACACACGTCTTACCTGTTAAAACACACTGCCAGGGTGAGTACTGACCTGACACACGTCTTACCTGTTAAAACACACTGCCAGGGTGAGTACTGACCTGACACACGTCTTACCTGTTAAAACACACTGCCAGGGTGAGACCTGACACACGTCTTACCTGTTAAAACACACTGCCAGGGTGAGACCTGACACACGTCTTACCTGTTAAAACACACTGCCAGGGTGAGACCTGACACACGTCTTACCTGTTAAAACACACTGCCAGGGTGAGACCTGACACACGTCTTACCTGTTAAAACACACTGCCAGGGTGAGACCTGACACACGTCTTACCTGTTAAAACACACTGCCAGGGTGAGACCTGACACACGTCTTACCTGAACACACCTGCACTGAACACCTGTACAACTCACCTATATTTTCACACTCTTTCCCTCTTCCTCTATTTCTGTCTCGGTCTCTCTCTCTCTGTCTGTGGGTCTCTCTCTGTCTGTGGGTCTCTCTCTCTCTGTCTGTGTGTCTCTCTCTCTGTCTGTGTGTCTCTCTCTCTGTTTGTGTGTCTCTCTCTCTGTCTGTGTGTCTCTCTCTCTGTCTGTGTGTCTCTCTCTCTGTCTGTGTGTCTCTCTCTCTGTCTGTGTGTCTCTCTCTCTGTCTGTGTGTCTCTCTCTCTGTCTGTGTGTCTCTCTCTCTGTCTGTGTGTCTCTCTCTCTGTCTGTGTGTCTCTCTCTCTGTCTGTGTGTCTCTCTCTCTGTCTGTGTGTCTCTCTCTCTGTCTGTGTGTCTCTCTCTCTGTCTGTGTGTCTCTCTCTCTGTCTGTGTGTCTCTCTCTCTGTCTGTGTGTGTCTCGGTCTCTCTGTCTGTCTATGTGTCTCGGTCTATCTGTCTGTCTGTGTGTCTCGGTCTATCTGTCTGTCTGTCTGTGTGTCTCTCTGTCTGTCTGTGTCTCGTTCTCTCTGTCTGTGTGTCTCTCTCTCTGTCTGTGTGTCTCTCTCTCTGTCTGTGTCTCGGTCTCTCTGTCTGTCTGTGTGTGTCTCGGTCTCTCTGTCTGTCTGTGTGTGTCTCGGTCTCTCTGTCTGTCTGTGTGTGTCTCGGTCTCTGTCTGTCTGTGTGTGTCTCGGTCTCTCTGTCTCGGTCTCTCTGTCTCGGTCTCTCTCTCTCTCTCTCTCTGTCTCGGTCTCTCTGTCTGTCTCTGTCTGTCTGTCTGTCTGTCTGTCTGTCTGTCTGTCTGTCTGTCTGTCTGTCTGTCTGTCTGTCTGTCTCTCCTACTCTCACACACTTGACTGTGGTTGAATCAGCGTATGTTAAAGAGAGACCCAGGGGTCTAATTATCTGTGTGTGGAGGCCTGCTGTCCTGTGATTAGCCTTGTGGTGTGTGTCACTGACAATCCACACACACTGTCACAAAGAATCAACCATGATCACCCTGAGAGCGAGACGAAGGAGAAAAGACCTATTAAGAGAGAGAAGAGGTGGTCATTATGGACACATCTATGTGACGGAGGTGAGTCTGAAGTAGAGGGGGAGAAAGAGGGAAAATGAACAGAGAGAAGGTTGAACCAACCAGCCCAGCAGGAGGCTGTCATCTCTCCTCCTCTCCCCCAGCATGAGGCCTCTGCTCTGGCTTTATCTACAGCGACAGGTCCCCTGGAGACCCACTGAGCACCAGCCGGACACCACAGCCTTAGGAAATACACCTCGCACAAAGTCATGCAGACACACATACACAAATGCTTGCAGAAACACACACACACACACACACACACACAGAATGGAAGCTTTGCCGCATTAAAGTGATGGTGACATTCTAGCCCAGTCATTCCCTATCAGCTACTTGGGCTGTAACACACCCTGCAACCATCTGACACACACACACACCACACACCACACACCACACACACACACACACACACCAGTATAATCCATCTGTTAGATAAACCATAGCCTCAGAGTACCCGTATTATGTAAAGCTAAAACCCATTAATCCACTAGTATGAATATTCAGTTTGGAGATTAGTATCGTAGCATCTCCTGGGGGTTAGTTTATCACTGCATTCCACACCTGACAGCAGTGCTTCCTTTGTAAATCGGGAGGTGACGGAACAAGAAGTGAGCGTGAGAGGGGGGTGAGCTGGGGGGTTCTGAGGTACCAGAATGTCTGAGAAAAAAAAGCCCTTTTGTAATAAATCCTTCATGTCTATCATCACATTTGCGTAGCAGCATAGAGCCGTAGAGTAGAGGCACTTAGAGAAGCTTCACACACTGGGAACGTGTTTAGTAGCCGAGGGGCCGGGAAAAGTCTTGCTTTTTATAAACGCATTTCATGCAGTTGTACGTCATTTTACATGACTGTAGACTTTGGTAGAATCATTTTATTATAATTTTTTTAACACCACGCAAATAATTGAAATGGCAGGCACCTTTGACACTGACAAACTGAGAATCAAAAATCAATACAAATCGACCTTGTCTTGAACCCATCAATAGTCCAGGCCTAGGTGTGTGGAGACACAATGTGAGTTGCAGGCTCATGTCTATCAGAACAGAGAGAGAACACACGTGCTTCTCACACAGCCACGGCCACCCGTTGGTCTCAAACATGCGTTACAATGTTGCACAAACCATAAACCCGGCCCAGCCCGAGTCAACTATCAGGCCCAGCCCGAATCAACGATCAGGCCCAGCCCAAATCAACTCTTAGAACTATTAGGCCCGGGCTGAAAATCTAGTTTTTCACATTACGTTTTTTTGTGGGGGCAGGAGAGTTAATCGAAGAGGCAACTCGAATGAACTTTGATTGCTTTTTTATTATAATTTTTAAACAATAATTTTTCATGCCTCGAGAGGTACCGGAATCAAACAGTCCAAAACGGAGAGGTGCCAGGATCCGACCTAAATTAAGCACAGCCTGACCGACATACTGTCTCTCTGTCTGTTTGTCTCTCTCTCTCTCTTGCTTTTGAAATTGTCACCTTTTCAGATATACAATGTTTAGATCAAACAATCTTTGTCTTTCTCATCCTCCTCCTGTAGTTTCTTTGAGAACAGGGTTCGTATCATCTCTCCGGACTACGTTCCCACGGAAACGGATGTCCTGAGGGTCAGACTGAGGACCACCGGGGTCATAGAGACACAGTTCAAAGTCAAACACCTGCTCTTCAGGTAAATAATACTATTGTGTGTCTTCTCTTGTTGTTGTTGAATATAACACTTTCCCAAAACACGAAGGCCTACTATCAGGGCTCTACATTTTTAAGAAATTAATTGGGAGCACTGGTGCTCCCAACTTAAAAATGTTAGAAGCACCACATTAAATTTAGGAGCACCAGAAAATGTTTTTCCAGTTGATTGAGCCTATATTGGGCCTGTATGAATTCTAGTTTCTTTTGAAGCACATGTTGTGCCCTAGAAACTAACATGTGACACTTCAAAGACATGCGTTAATTATAAAAGCTAAAAGGTTGATATGAATACCTGTCATTGAAATGACAGAGTCATTAGTGTAATATTAGGTTTTTACATTGTCTAAAAGCACCATTGTCCTATTGAGATATATTACATTGAAAATTGTACACTGTCGCTTTAAAAACGTTGTGCATTGACTACATGCAAGGGATCTGTCATTAATTAATTGCTATGGTTATTGTTATGGTTATGGCTATGGTTATTGATCTCCTGAAGACGCTATCCCTTTTCCTTTCTTTCTGCGCCCCCAACACTTCATTACTCATCTCATATGTATATACTGTACTCGATACCATCTACTGCATCTTGCCAATGCCGTTCGGCCATCACCCATTCATATATCTTTATGTACATATTCTTCACCCCTTTACACTTGTGTGTATAAGGTAGTAGTTGTGGAATTGTTAGGTTAGATTACTCGTTGGTTATTACTTCATTGTCGGAACTAGAAGCACAAGCATTTCGCTACACTCGCATTAACATCTGCTAACCATGTGTATGTGACAAATAAAATGTGATTTGATTTGTATATCAGTGGAGGCTGGTGGGAGGAGCTATAGGAGGATGGGCTCGTTGTAATGGCTGGAATGGAATGAATGGAACAGAGTCAAACATGTGGTTTCTATATGCTTGATGTGTTTGATACCGTTCCATCTATTCCATTCCAGCCATTACAACGAGCCCATTCTCCTATAGCTCCTCCCACCAGCCTCCACTGTTGGATCATACTGGTCAAGTTACCAGGTTGTTAGCTAGCTACCCAATGAGGTAACATGACTGAACAAAGTGTGAACAAGTGGTTAACGATGCACAAGTAGTTTAAGAATGGCCCACGACACAATGCTCCCAAAATATAACTTGTGGTCACACAGCAAAATACTTTAGTCGCATATGCAACCAAATTGGTTTTTAAAGCCCCGCTGACTATAGTTTTCAGGTAAACTTCAAGTACGAGGTTTTAACTCAAAAGTGATCAAAAATACCTATGACAGGTGCTTGTATCTTTTCATCTTTGGGACCATGTCACGTTATCTCACACACACTCATTTTGTCATAGAGACTTTATCTCTAACAGCCAATTTGGCTAGTGCCAATCAAACAAACTTCTATCTGATTGGTCTGTGATTGAGTCAGCAGGAAGTCAATATGTCAATACCCTAACAGGCCTTATCAACACACAGTAGACTAGAGTCTGATAACCGGGCACGCGCACACATACGGACGCACACACAAACAAACATAGTAGGGATGTGACAAATGGAGAAAAATAATCTTTATGTTTAAACTGCCACTTTTTTTAATTGGCTTCCATTAAAACAATAAGAACAATTTATAAAATTCCATGTGGATTCACAATGCAGCTGCACTGCTGCCAGCAACAGGTTGGGTCTCATGGTGCGCCAGTACTACCATTACTCTACCTCAATTCCACTTTACAAAATGTGCATTTCCTTCTCGTTTAACTTCTCAAAGTTTAGCGATACAGGACTTCACTGCTGTCGCTTGCCTTTCTCTGCCATTTTTCCAACTGTTAACTGAAACGACGAAGTGGTGGAGAGTCGACTCCAAAAAATAATTGATTACTCGACTCCTAGCGCATTGACTCGGATTTCTGAGTCGGTTTTCTCCTTCTCTTTTCTGAAAGTAGACAGATGGAGACACTTCTAGATTTGAACCTTTAAAAAGCTAACATGTATAGGGTCCCCTCTAGGGCTGTGGAGGTCACTACATTTCATCAGCCGGTGATTGTCAACCAGATAACTGTTGATCTCACGGTAATTGACCGTTAATTAACATAAACACAGTTAGCATCTTTTGGCTTCAACACAAACCACTGATGCTGATCTTTAGAAAATCTACATTTTAAAAAGTCTAATAAATCCATGTAATATAGCCTACACCTTCACAATAAATACATTATTTATTTTAGACAGATCTAAAGAAACATGATATGAAGAAAATGTAGTCTATTTCACAAGAACAGAATAGCATACTCTGAGTTGTCCTTATGTTAGGTCCGGATCTAACTATGTCAAATGGCTGTGGGCTACACTAGTTCATTTAGCAGACAAGATTTGCTTATAATTCCGTGGCATTATTTTATTGTGTGAAGAATACAAATGAACAAAGCTGAATAAAATGGTAAGAATATTTTCTCCAAACGATTTGAGGGAGTGTGCACATGTGGCTATTCTGTGTTGAGCGGTTAACAAAGAAATGGGTATACTCCTATATGCTTATTTTAGAGTTATTAATGTAACTTTAGTTGTTCTACAAACGTTGGGCTATATGTTTTGATTTTCAATACATTCTAATACATTGGTGCGACTAATGATGATTTGAAAAAGGGATGAGCTCTGCTTAGTTGTTTGTGCAGGCTGTACACACTACATCAGTCATTGTCACAAGTTGACAAGCACTTGATAATGCCTACAATTTCCCGGCGGCATCCCCTTTGTTTGGCCGGAATGCCCCCTATAAAAAAGTGTAGACAGACACATCGAGTAAGCAACTGCGTGCATCCTGATCCAATGCTGAGGTGCATATTGAAGATATTGGAAGAACTGTCCACATTTATTTTCGGCAGCCGACAAGATGAGTAGGCCTAACGAACAGCAAAAGCACTAGCCTATGTCATCTACTATCCCCCATAGTACAAAAGCATTAGCCTATGTAATTTACTATCCCCCATAGTACAAAAGCACTAGCTTATGTCATCTACTATCCCCCATAGTACAAAAGCATTAGCCTATGTCATCTACTATCCCCCATAGTACAAAAGCATTAGCCTATGTAATTTACTATCCCCCATAGTACAAAAGCACTAGCTTATGTCATCTACTATCCCCCATAGTACAAAAGCATTAGCCTATGTCATCTACTATCCCCCATAGTACAAAAGCATTAGCCTATGTCATCTACTATCCCCCATAGTACAAAAGCATTAGCTTATGTCATTTACTATCCCCCATAGTACAAAAGCATTAGCTTATGTCATCTACTATCCCCCATAGTACAAAAGTTGACCTATTCTGTGCAAGAAATAAATATTCCAAACACTTTTTTTACACAATGTGGCTGACGTAACAGATGAGAATGTTTAGCTTAAAATGTTGATAAACTATGATGCTATTTCTTCACATTATAAGCGCAGCAATGTGCACACGTGGTAGTAGGCTATAAGCCAAATGTTCCATTAGCAGAGAACACCGTTATCAAAAGTGACCCCAAATGCAATTATGCATGTAATACTTTTATTATAAAGGTGCATTTTAATAGTGAAAATGATCTCCCCCAAACTTGAAACTCACACGCTGCTTATGTATGCCAGTTAGGCTCTACACCCCTTGTAAAGCGGATTAATGTGATTAATTTTTAAAAGTTATTTGACCAGTTTAGTTGTGATGCAAACCTTATAAAAACATATAGGCCTATGGGCGAGGCTACATGAGGTGTGCAACTATGATTTGAAAATGAATTTTTAAAAAGTAATTATTTATTGTGCTGGGTGTCATTCACAAGTGATAGGCTAATATTGTCACCAATCAGACTATTCTTGATTTAATCTTGTCTTGACATTTACTAAATAATATGTGACATTTATTTATTTATTTAGAATGGACCATTATCATGCACCTGTATCGAAACAGGGGCAGCGGGGTGTTAAAAGGAATTTAATTCCTATATGTTTATCAACCAATTAAATTAAAACACTCTGCTCATACATAAGAATTTGTAAGATACTTATCAGCATTAAATGGACAGAAACCAGTCTCAAAATCAATCAATCAATAGCGTTTATTCTCGAGAGTACCGATCATAATACATTTTACATCAGGTTATATAATAAAGATGATGTCATAGGTTTTAATGTCCAACCTCCTCTCGGATACAATGGCAGTATAGTTAGAGTTCTCATTACTGTCTGCCACCTGTTAAACTATCTACAACCAACCCAAGGTCTTTCCCCTCCCTGGGTAGAGACATCATTCTAGCCTGTCTGAAGATAAACCCATTCTTTCTAACAAGGAACATATTACATTCAGCATTATGAGTATAATAAGTTTCATTCATACATTAACATCTAAGTCAAATGTATACATATTTTAGTAATTTATTCATAAAAATCCCATAACACGGGGAAAATACATGTCATCTATGCACTTAAATAGCGAATGGAGGACACTTTTCCCCGTGGTTTATTATGCCAGCCAGGTAGGCTATACTCCTGTTGTAAAGAGAAGCAATCTGCTTAATATTAGGAAATTTGGGAAATAAATATAGTAGTCCTAGCCTATAGAAAGCTGATGGGATCCTCTTTTTAGCAGAGGCCATCACTCTGTTTTCTCACACAATTACATAGCCAATAGAAATGTTGCGCAACATGAGCTCATGGGCTCTCGTTAAGTGTTTGATTAGATTTGCATTGATGTCAGAGTGATTAGAGAGACAATAGAGTGCTGAGTACCATGCAGTTATAAAGTTTGGTAGGTTACTAATGACCATCAGCATCAGACCTAGGAGAAGCCTAATTACCGTGACTCAACGGTCAGGTGGAAATTTACTGTCTTCATGTCTCGTGAATATGGTCACCGCAACAGCCCTAGTCACTTCCTATAATTATTTGGGGATTTGGTTAGATGAAAATCTGAATTTTAAACAGCACATTGATAACTTAACCAAGACATTGATGTTGAGGTTGGGCTTTTATTTTAGGAACAAAATGTTGTTTTTCACGCAAAGGATCTTGTTCTAAGCACTTTTGCTGTTTATGCTGTTTATGGTGATATTGTCTATATACAAGTATAGAGTGCAGTGATGTGTCCTATAAGGAGCGTTGGTGGCAAATCTGATGGCCGAATGGTAAAGAACATCTAGCTACTCGAGAGCACCCTTACCTGCCGATCTATAAATTACGTCTCTGTAATCTAGCATGGGTAGGATGGTCATCTGAATCAGGGTTAGTTTGGCAGCTGGGGTGAAAGAGGAGCGACTACGATAGAGGAAACCAAGTCGTCTAGATTTAACTTTAGCCTGCAGCTTTGATATGTGCTGAGAGAAGGACAGTGTACCGTCTAGCCATACTCCCAAGTACTAAATACATCTACTAAACAACTGTTCCAATGGAGCTCCTCTCTCTCTCTCTAAACAACTGTTCCAATGGAGCTCCTCTCTCTCTCTCTCTAAACAACTGTTCCAATGGAGCTCCTCTCTCTCTCTAAACAACGGTTCCAATGGAGCTCCTCTCTCTCTCTCTCTCTCTCTCTAAACAACTGTTCCAATGGAGCTCCTCTCTCTCTCTAAACAACTGTTCCAATGGAGCTCCTCTCTCTCTCTAAACAACTGTTCCAATGGAGCTCCTCTCTCTCTCTAAACAACTGTTCCAATGGAGCTCCTCTCTTTCTCTCTCTCTCTAAACAACTGTTCCAATGGAGCTCCTCTCTCTCTCTCTAAACAACTGTTCCAATGGAGCTCCTCTCTCTCTCTCTAAACAACTGTTCCAATGGAGCTCCTCTCTCTCTAAACAACGGTTCCAATGGAGCTCCTCTCTCTCTCTCTCTCTCTCTCTCTCTCTCTCTCTCTAAACAACTGTTCCAATGGAGCTCCTCTCTCTCTAAACAACTGTTCCAATGGAGCTCCTCTCTCTCTAAACAACTGTTCCAATGGAGCTCCTCTCTCTCTCTCTCTAAACAACTGTTCCAATGGAGCTCCTCTCTCTCTCTCTCTCTAAACAACTGTTCCAATGGAGCTCCTCTCTCTCTCTCTCTAAACAACTGTTCAAATGGAGCTCCTCTCTCTCTCTCTCTCTCTCTCTCAACAACTGTTCCAATGGAGCTCCTCTCTCTCTCTCTCTCTCTCTCAACAACTGTTCCAATGGAGCTCCTCTCTCTCTCTCTCTCTCTCTCTCTCTCAACAACTGTTTCAATGGAGCTCCTCTCTCTCTATCTCTCTAAACAACTGTTCCAATGGAGCTCCTCTCTCTCTCTCTCTCTCTCTCTAAACAACTGTTCCAATGGAGCTCCTCTCTCTAAACTGTTCCAATGGAGCTCCTCTCTCTCTAAACTGTTCCAATGGAGCTCCTCTCTCTCTCTCTCTTTCTCTCTCTAAACAACTGTTCCAATGGAGCTCCTCTCTCTCTCTCTCTCTAAACAACTGTTCCAATGGAGCTCCTCTCTCTCTCTCTCTAAACAACTGTTCCAATGGAGCTCCTCTCTCTCTCTAAACAACTGTTCCAATGGAGCTCCTCTCTCTCTCTCTCTCTCTAAACAACTGTTCCAATGGAGCTCCTCTCTCTCTCTCTCTCTCTCTAAACAACTGTTCCAATGGAGCTCCTCTCTCTCTAAACAACTGTTCCAATGGAGCTCCTCTCTCTCTCTCTCTCTCTAAACAACTGTTCCAATGGAGCTCCTCTCTCTCTCTCTCTAAACAACTGTTCCAATGGAGCTCCTCTCTCTCTCTCTCTCTAAACAACTGTTCCAATGGAGCTCCTCTCTCTCTCTCTCTCTAAACAACTGTTCCAATGGAGCTCCTCTCTCTCTCTCTCTAAACAACTGTTCCAATGGAGCTCCTCTCTCTCTCTCTCTCTCTCTCTAAACAACTGTTCCAATGGAGCTCCTCTCTCTCTCTCTCTCTCTAAACAACTGTTCCAATGGAGCTCCTCTCTCTCTCTCTCTCTCTAAACAACTGTTCCAATGGAGCTCCTCTCTCTCTCTCTCTCTAAACAACTGTTCCAATGGAGCTCCTCTCTCTCTCTCTCTCTAAACAACTGTTCCATTTGAGCTCCTCTCTCTCTCTCTCTAAACTGTTCCATTTGAGCTCCTCTCTTTCTCTCTCTAAACTGTTCCAATGGAGCTCCTCTCTCTCTCTCTCTAAACAACTGTTCCAATGGAGCTCCTCTCTCTCTCTCTCTAAACAACTGTTCCAATGGAGCTCCTCTCTCTCTAAACAACTGTTCCAATGGAGCTCCTCCCCCTCTCTCTCTCTAAACAACTGTTCCAATGGAGCTCCTCCCCCTCTCTCTCTCTAAACAACTGTTCCAATGGAGCTCCTCTCTCTCTCTCTCTCTCTAAACAACTGTTCCAATGGAGCTCCTCTCTCTCTCTCTCTAAACAACTGTTCCAATGGAGCTCCTCTCTCTCTCTCTCTCTCTCTAAACAACTGTTCCAATGGAGCTCCTCTCTCTCTCTCAACAACTGTTCCAATGGAGCCCCTCTCTCTCTAAACAACTTTTCTAAACACAATCTCCATCCCAAATTGGACTCTATTCCCTAAATAGTACACTACTTTAGACCAGAGTATTGTACCCTATAGGGAATAGAGTGTCATTTGGGATGTAACCTACTCCAGTCTCCTACACCTGCTCTGTAAAATACACTTCCTAGGAATTATAATAACTAACAATATTACCTCTGCATTTCATATGAATTATGAAAACGTAACAATATTACCTCTGTATTTAAAATGAATTAAAATGGTAAACCATATTACCTGGGCTGCGGCGAGAGGCTTTTCATAAGGTGCCTCTGTTTTGCATCTAAACATTGTCACAATGCGTAGTGGGAACTGCAAGTCAATATGACACAGACAGACCCTTTTACCTCTGTGTGTGTGTGTGTGTGTGTGAGCTTCACAAATTGGCAGAATATCTGTGTGATGGCCTCTGTCTAGGAGCAATACAATAGTTGATCAACACCACACCACACACACACATACAATCAGCATGTAGGGTCATGGACACATGAAATTGAATGCTGTCAATCAAACTGCACTATAGATGCTTTTATTGACAGAAATGACCCATCACATAAAACACACACACACACACACCCACCCCACTCTAGTCGTAAATCTCTGTGGATGGGGGTACGGGGACCGAGTCCCCCGTTTTCAATTTCCTCAAAGACAATAACCCTCAGCAACACGGCAGGACGGACAGACGGGGAAAAGGTCAAATCTCTCCAAAGAAAATCATTTTTTTTGTCCATTTCACCTTTTTCTAAACAAGATATCTCCACTTCAGTATCTATCTGTTATACACACTTACTGAGAGACGGGAGGAGAGGAGAGGAGAGGGGAGGAGGGAGAATGGCAGAAAAAACACATGACAGTTCTCTGGAATATCTTGTGACATTTATGAGATGAGACTTTTCCTGTGTATTTCACATCTAATTTCACTTCGATTTATGTTTTCAAACACACTAAACGATGAATCACGCCAAATGTTCATTACTTTAATCATTGAAACGTCAACATTGGACCGGGGATGTTGCACCACGTCTCTGGGCAGAGGCTCATCCTGATCTTTATATACTGTGCGTTGTGCTTTGAAATGTTCGACAGTCTTTAGATGTTCAATGGCTCAATACATACGGCCCCTGTAGTAGTCTACGTTTCAGCCCCATAGGGGTGTGTGCGTCATCTAGATGTCAAATAAAAAGTAGTTTTAATGATTGCTGGATGACAGGAAGTGGTTTCTGTTTGGTCGAGGGGTCAGTCTCTTTCTTGAGCTCTTTCCTCCTTTCTGGTCTCTCCTCTACTCCTCTTCTCTACTTACACACACGCTTTGCTTTTGTTGATTTTCTGTCACGTTGACTACAGCTAAATCCCACAGACATCGTGTGTGTGTGTGTGTGTGTGTGCGCGCACTGCGGGGGTAGGTTAAATGGTAGAGCACTAAAAGGACCAGTGGATGAATGTGTGTGTGTGAGGCCTTTGTCACCCATTGTCCACCTCTCTATGGAAAAGACGACCGTTTTTCACAGGCTTTTTATGACCCATAGTTGTTGACGGTGTGTTTGCGCTGTGGGCGGGGCTGTAATACCTGATTAGGTAAAAGGAGGAGTGGGAGGCTTCATTATAATATCTGTCATTCTCTCTCTTTCTCTCTAAAGTATGTGGTGAGGGACCCAGAGAAAGATGGGGATGGAGAAATGTATTCCTGAACCTCACACACACACTCTTCCTCAGTCAAGGTCAACGTAGGTCGCAGTTCGTTAGCTAGCCCCTAATTAACTATGTAATGAAAGACCGAATGGAACACTTGTTTAATCCTCCAATCACATCGTCTACCAGCCATCGCCTCCCAGATGTCACGGGCCAGTTTAGTGCACACACACACACAGCCTGCTTCCCATTGACCTGTGACCCTCTCATTCCGCCTCTAGAGAGATGAGACCCCATCCCAAGTGGCACCCTATTCGGGTCCCATAGGGCTTTGGTGAAAAGTAGTGTACTATATAGGGAATAGGGCGCTATGGGGACGCGGCCTCTCCATTTCACCTCGTCTTCATCAGAGCATCAGATAATTAACCGATACTGATGAATGACCAAGGAATTTACAAGTTAAGTGGGGGGGAGAGGGAAAGAGAAGAGGGTATCGGCTAGCATCATTAGTTAATTTTGTGATTGATTGTGATTTTGAGATGTGGTTGAAATTCGTTTAAAAAAAGGGACATTTGTAATTCAGAGTTTAGAATTTAAAGATCAAAACAGGGAATTAAAGAACTAAAAGAACGAGAGAAAGAACAAACGACAGGAAGGACATAAATAAAGAATCCATTAAAATAGGGACAGGTCTGTATGGTATATCCTACCTGTCAGATCACTGCCATACATGTGGCCCTACTGGCATTCCATACATGGGGCCCTACTGGCATTCCATACATGGGGCCCTACTGGCATTCCATACATGGGGCCCTACTGGCATTCCATACATGGGGCCCTACTGGCATTCCATACATGGGGCCCTATTGGCAGTCCATACATGGGGCCCTATTGGCAGTCCATACATGGGGCCCTATTGGCAGTCCATACATGGGGCCCTATTGGCAGTCCATACATGGGGCCCTATTGGCAGTCCAAATGTTATAGATGTGGCTGGATGATATTATATACTACACACACACACACACACACACACACACACACACACACACACACACACACACACACACACACACACACACACACACACTGAACACTGTGATAACACTAGCTGAACAGATGGAGCAAGTTGATAGACAAGGTTGTGTACGAATAATACTCCCAAATAAATGGTATGCGAAAAACAAGTTTTAGTATGTGACATTTTGTCAATTGTACTCTGGATGCATCATCTAAAGCGCCATTGCGTTAACCCCTGCCATTCGTTCATTTGGGTTTATCAGCTGATTTCACACCATATTAGCCAACACCAGACCTCCAAGGTGTTGGGGTTTTAGTGTAGAATCTTCAGAGACAAACTCACTAATACTCAACATGGACTGTAGCATATCAAGGTAATTGCAAATTAATAATTGTTATGGTTTATTGCGAGTAAAAAGTGATATTTTAAGCGTATTCATTGCGGTTGAGTGTGGCGGTGTTCAACCGTTAGCCCCTGGACCTTTTAGGAGGAGAGAAGAAAAGAGACTGGCATCACTAAATCCCAAATGAGATCCCTTTTTGTTTTAATGACGTTGGCTTACGCTAAAATACTACAGAGGTTTCCATCATCTCTGGCTTATTCTAAGCCCTCTGGTCGTGTCCCAAATCACACTCTATTCCCCATGTAGTGCACTACTTCAACCAGAGCCCCGTGGGCCCTGATAAAAAAGACTGCTCTAAATCGGGAATAGTGTGCCAATTGGGACGCAAGCTCTCTGTGGACCTCGAGGGGCTTCACGGAGGACCCAGGTGTTCCTGAAGGACCCAACAGACGGTTCCCTCAATCTGAGTAAATTAATTAACTTGCTAATTGATAAACAGACACACACACACACACACACACACACACACACACACAATCTAAATAGTAGCAGGTGTCCTATTTGTAGCTATGCTGTGAACCTCCTGCTGACAGCTAACGGTCATTATCACATGGATCTAAAACACTCTAAACACATTGGCCAAACCACGACCACACTAATAACCCGTTTCACTGGCTGCCCATGTTCTCTACTCCACATAATCAATGACTCTGATGTGTTCCATCTAATGTACAGATTTCTCTCTCGCTCTTTAAAAAAAATATATATACATATAAAAATAATTCTCTCCCCCTTCCCCCTCTGCAGGATGTATGATGTGGGGGGTCAGAGAACAGAGAGGAGGAAGTGGATTGGTTGTTTCGAGGACGTCCGGGCCGTGGTATTTGTTGTTTCTCTCAGTGGATACGACATGACTCTAGTAGAGGACCCATGTATGGTGAGACACACCCACTCTATTGTTAACCCTCCATCGTCACATGTCATTTCCCTGATGAACACTATTACAATATTACTACACATGGTCTGACCGTGACAGGCGCTATATTACTAATGTTACTGTTTTATCCAATGATCTCCCCTCTTTCAGAACCGCCTACAGGAGAGTCTGAAACTCTTCTCTTCCATCTGCAACAACATCTTCTTCAAGAGTACCTCAATGGTAAGAGACAGTCTATATACCGTGGGACCTCAATGGTAAGAGACAGTCTATATACTGTGGGACCTCAATGGTAAGAGACAGTCTATATACCGTGGGACCTCAATGGTAAGAGACAGTCTATATACTGTGGGACCTCAATGGTAAGAGACAGTCTATATACTGTGGGACCTCAATGGTAAGAGACAGTCTATATACTGTGGGACCTCAATGGTAAGAGACAGTCTATATACTGTGGGACCTCAATGGTAAGAGACAGTCTATATACCGTGGGACCTCAATGGTAAGAGACAGTCTATATACCGTGGGACCTCAGTGGTAAGAGACAGTCTATATACCGTGGGACCTCAGTGGTAACAGTCAGTCTATATACCGTGGGACCTCAGTGGTAACAGTCAGTCTATATACCGTGGGACCTCAGTGGTAAGAGACAGTCTATATACCGTGGGACCTCAGTGGTAAGAGACAGTCTATATACCGTGGGACCTCAGTGGTAAGAGACAGTCTATATACCGTGGGACCTCAGTGGTAAGAGACAGTCTATATACCGTGGGACCTCAGTGTTAAGAGACAGTCTATATACCGTGGGACCTCAGTGGTAAGAGACAGTCTATATACCGTGGGACCTCAGTGGTAAGAGACAGTCTATATACCGTGGGACCTCAGTGGTAAGAGACAGTCTATATACCGTGGGACCTCAGTGGTAACAGTCAGTCTATATACCGTGGGACCTCAGTGGTAAGAGACAGTCTATATACCGTGGGACCTCAGTGGTAAGAGACAGTCTCTGTACCGGGGTACCTCAGTGGTAAGGCCCTGGTCTAAAGCCCAATTCAAATGAAAAGCTATTTTTTTACGCTTGTAAACAACCGTGTACACGCTGGAATTAGAATGCACAGGAGTGAATGAGACAGAACAGATGGACCGTCAACGATGTCAAAAGTCTGAAAGAATGGTATTTGGTAAGAGATGGTATTTGGTAAGAAATGGTATTTGGTAAGAGATAATGTAACCAGCAATGAGAGTAAAACACCAAGCTGGGCTAGAAAAAAATATGCCAAACCAGCATGCAAGTTCATTTATTTTTTTATTCAAATATTGCATTGCACAGATTTCGCCGTGATTCTTTTTTTTTGTGGCTAGAAAAGTCCCATCCTTCCAGGAACTCTTCCATTGATAGTTACAGCTACTTGGCCAAGTCTAAACAGAGTTTGGTTGACATGGTTGTCCTCTAGTTGTCCTTTTGCTAATGGACAGGATGGAGAAGACGCTACACACACACACACTATACACACACACACACACACACACTGCACACTCACTGTTACGCATAGAGAGTCCATGGGGAGGACAGAGTGGGAACGGATGAGTGAAGCAAACATGGAGGAAGTCTTTCTCCATCTCGTTCTCCATCTCGTTCTCCCTCTTTCTCACTTGTCATTTATGTCACTCGTGGCTTCTGAGTGGACATGCCTCTGCAATGTCTTTGTCACCACACACCTACACACACGCGTACACACACACACACGACCGACCACAGCCTTTGTTCTAGTAGGTCCCTTGTCACTGGTAATTAAACAGCGAACAGTCATTTAGGTGTGCATTCTGCTTGTTTCCAGCCCACACCAACACACACACCCGCCCTCATCAAATGAAAGACAGAGTAACGAGCTTGTTTAATGGGATTTCCTTTAGTATGTTTTTAATGCCCACTTGGTGTGGTGGTGTGTGCGTGAGTATGTGTGTGTGTGAGACCGGGTAATTAATCTATCAGGGCGTGTCTGTGAGTCTGCTAACCTGTAACCCTCCACCCACTGTTCCCCCTGTGTTAATTACACACCACACACACACACACACACACACACACACACACACACACACACACACTCTCTCATTATTCTCTTCAGTTCATCCATCATTATCTAGCCCGTTGTTGTTCTTTTAACCAGATGAACCAAAGCCAGCTAGAATGACAACTCCTCATACACTTTTCATTGGTTAACTAGTGAACCACTACAGTGAACCAAAGCCAGCTAGAATGACAACTCCTCATACACTTTTCATTGTTTAACTAGTGAACCACTACAGTGAACCAAGTTGTCACCCTGTTCCCTTCATATGGGCCCTGGTCAAAAGTAGTGCACTATATAGGGAATAGCACTCCGTTTGGGATGCAGCCACTGAGTCAGAGTGTTGTGTACTGTGAAAGGGACGGTCAGTCAGGGACAGTGTGTGTGTTGACTCACACACCATGATACTGTCGACAGCTAGATCAATCAATCCTCCTGTAGCCATGGCTTCACTAGGTCATTGATCTGAATTCGCCAGTGATCGCTATCCCAATCACATGTACAGATTTGACCGTTCATCAACTGGCATTTCCGGTTGATTGATGAGTAGTATAATTCTGCAGTTATATCCGTATCACATGGAAGTGATATTTACAGTACATGGTTTGTCACCAGTAACCACAATATTATTCTTGTTTTGAATATTGATTGAACATCCTCCCTATTGTCCATCTGTATATTTGTTTACTACTTTATTTATTTGCGTATAATTGCCGACCAGGGATGTCGGATATTTTTTATTTATTAATTTATTTGTTTATTGCAGATCTTATTTATGAACAAGATCGATCTTTTTCAAGAGAAGATTTTACATTCGGGGCGGCATCTACGGCTGTATGTGCCGCAGTTCAAAGGTCAGTCACGCTGACCACACCCTAATACACACACACACACACGACACGTGTACCACACGCAATAGGTTAAACATATGTGACCAGACTGATAATGCTATTGCAATCCATTGGTGTATGACATGAAATGGCCTTTGATGTTGTCATTGATAAAATAACAATATACAGGCTTGAGATCAGATGAAGCCATTTTGATAAGATGTTGTATTATCATGAAATGTAACTAACTTTGAAAACGGTATTGCCTTACACCCTCTTTCTTTCCATCTCCCCCTCTTCCCTCTCTCTCGCTCTCGCTCTTGCTCTCGCTCTCGCTCTCTCCTCAGGTGCAGACTGTGACGTGGACTCTGCGGCCCGATACATCGCCGGAATGTTTGTGTCTCTCAACGCCACGCCCAGCAAACTCATCTACCATCACTTCACCACGGCAACGGACACCTCCAACGTACAGATTGTTTTCCAGGTCGTCATGGACACCATCATCAAAGAGAACCTAGAGGCTGTCTCTCTGCTTTGATTGGTTCTAAGAGTTCCTATGAGTTCTAACAGTTCTGATGGTGCTGGTTGGCTTCTGGGCTCTGGGGGGGAAGTTTCCCTCGGTACAGAGCTAGACTCAGCTTCCTCTCACCAAATCATAACCTTAAAGGGTCAATCAGCAGTTGCTACGTACATTTTTGGACTTAGCAACTGGCCCATTGATTCTTGAAGAATGTAACTTTATAAATGCCTCATGAGCTTAATTAAAAATATAAGCTTGTTTTACTCCGATGTTTGTAAACAACGTAAATGTAAACAAATAGCATCAACATGGTTAAAACTAGAATGTTGATATCATGGATTGACAGTCTTTGCATCCATAGCTCTAGCTATGCATTTGAGAGCGGTTACAATTCTCCTGCCCCGTCCCTCAGCTTTTTACCAAAACAGACGGGGAGTACGCTTTGTTATTGTTTCAACTGCTGATTGCTGCTTTAACTGTTAGCGGTGGAAATGGAAAACCGACCCAGGATCAGTGACTAGGGGCTACGTCACCCTACTCCGTTATCCGGTTCCGGTTTTAAGTCGACTTCCTAATGAAAGCCCCTGTTCAGTTCCTCTGGAACTGTTTCCATGACTTTTTGGAACGAGGAGGAGGTCCGCTGGAGAACATTTCACTTCCCTCTCCTTGTTTTGGTGAACAATCATGGACTATGGTACATATTTATTTGTGTTGTTGTTATGCAACCCTAATCAGAATATGAATAATACAACATCAACATTTAATTGTTAACATACTTGTTATATTTCTTATTCATACCAGAGCTGCCTTAGCAGCTCATTGGAGGGACATTGTAGATGGTGATGATAGGCTGCCTCTCAGCTTTGGTTGCTCGGTTACAGTCATCCGGCTAAATGCTCACTCAGCTTAGTGCATGTCTTAGTGTGTGTGTGGGCAGGCAGGCAGGAGTGAGGATTTACCGTTTGTCCATTAGATGCGCGGGCAGTGTGGTACTGCGTGTTGAGGTGTGGAGTTATGGGTCACTCATCCATACAGACTGTGTGTGTGAGGTAAGGGGTTCACTCATCCATACTGTGTGTGTGTGTTAAGGGGTTCACTCATGCATATAGACTGTGTGTATTTTCCTCCCATCCATCAATGCCTATCACTCCTTAATGGGACCGAGATCACAGAAAACTGGCTTCATTTAACTGCAGTAAATCTCATCACTCTTTTGTGTCCTGCTCTCTCTCTCTCTTTCCCTCCCTCTCTCTTCCGCTCTCAAATACCTCTTCCTTTCACTCTCTTTCTTAATTTACATGTTTTATTCTGTCATTCATTTGGGGATTTTTGACTAAGTTGCCCAACAGACAAGTATCTGTTGGAAGAACTATTTTCTAAGCATTTATGAGAAATAAAATCTTACCATTATGTATTTATAAGAATCATTCCTAATTGGGTCTTGGGGGGGGGGGGGGGACAGTGCCTTTTTATGTACTATTTAAATTATGTTTCATATGCTTCTGTCATCTATAAACATTTTAATCTTGAGTTTTTGGACACAGAGTTGGATTATGATTCAGTCGATATTGTGAAATAACTTGACCTTGGTGTCTTCAGATCAATTGGCTAGGCCAATTAAATAATTATTTTAATGTTTCGGAGTCGTTTGTTTACTGGCCGTGTCGTCGTTTTTAGGAAGAAAACAACGCAGATTTAAGCAATAAGGCCTGAGGGCGGTGTGGTATATATGCAATATACCACGGCTAAGGGCTGTTGTTAAGCACAACACACTGCGGAGTGCCTGGACACAGCCCTTAGCCGTGGTATATTGGCCATATACCACAAACCCCTGAGTGCCTTATTGCCATTATAAACTGGTTACCAATTAATTAGAACAGTACCTTTTGTCATACGGTCTGATATACCATGGCTTTCAGCCAATCAGCATTCAGGGCTCTAACTACCCAGTTTAGAATAGGCTATATAGTGAAACTGTCTGCAGAAGAATTTGCTTCAATGTAAAACATTGTCAGCATGAAAATACTTAAATATATGTTATTTCTGTTGCTGAGGCTTCGAAATAGGTTAGGTCCTACTGCACAAACGAACATATCCTTCATTTGTTTCCACAATGAATATGTAGCCTAGGCTACTATCAGTCAAGCATAAATACCAATGTACACCAATCAAATTAGCAATATTTGTTCATTTTAATAAAATAAATAAAAGTACTTTGACAGGTTCTGCTCAGCAGGCAACGATTTATGAACATTTAATAATAGCCTACATTAGGCAACGCAGGTAACCTACAACGGAGGGGGGCCGAGTGAGGGTCGGCATAGGGATTTGGGGAGTGTGGGGGGGTTGACAAAAGAGCTTTGTAGCCTAGTAACAACTTTCTCTCACACACAAACACACATTGCACTTTGGGTTTTTCGTTTTGTCTTTTTTGTTTTGTTTTACACCGCTAGTATTAAACAAACATTATTCACATCCGTTTTTTATATATATAAATGATGAGGAAACATTCAATGTCATCGTCAATCAACGGGTCCTTCTTTTTCGCTCACGCTGCCTGCGTTCTCGCCCATCTGCCTCGCGGAAAGTCAACTGTTGTTGTTGGCGCCGGCGGATGATTTGTTGGTCTCACGCCGCCAGGCAGTCCAGCGAGTCGAGGGAGAGGAACACGTCAGCCTTGCACTGGAACGTACTCGTCCCGTCCCGCAGCAGCTCGCAGCTCTTCAGGTTGGGAGAGATGTCTGTCACACAGATAGCCTGAGAGCGAGAGAAACGGCGAGTTAAATGATGTTCAGTCATTTTGTGGCAAATAAAAGTAGGCCTGTTTAGTGGAAATGTGCTGAAATGTAGAAAAATCGAATGGATACAAATTTAAGAAATGAAAATAATTTGTACTTATTGTCACATTGAAATATAGACCGACTAAGACATTTTGTCTTGTCAGTTTGGTTTTAGTTCAGTTTTGTTTTTGTCACGTTCAGGTTACTATTTATAGGCTATTATTCAAGTAGGTCTAGCCTATAGTCTACAATGTATTTAATCGGGCATAAAGACTGCTAAAACGTTTTAATTTCTTTGTGACAGTAGGCAAGTTGCGCGTCTCTGGTGCTAAAAGGACAGCGCCTTTTACGCAGTAGTCTGATATCTGGCGCGCTACTTCCTAGTCGATTCCAATTGATATAATCTCACCTTTAAAAGATGTTTAAACTTTTAAATGTGACTAAGGCACTTTGCCCCTCAAAAATACACTATAACAATGGCAAAATTTGACAATGGCAATCAATTCACTTGATTCATTAATTTGCGTGCAGGTAGAATCTAAGAATAAATGTACTGTATTTTACCACATGTAGGCCTAATGGGGCCTAACCTACTCTCTTTGGGTACCATCTACCTTAGACTTTAATTCAACGATGTTACCTCCCAAATCACACTTACCATGTTTTTGAGCACGGGGGTCTGTCGGTTACCGTCAGTCACCAAATTGTTATCGGTGCCGGTATTCTCCCCGCTGTCCATCACCGTTTCTTCTGACTCAGACCTCCGGATGTACGGGGACCTCCGGATCCCGGACAGCAGACCCGAGGCTCGGCCGACCGAGTGGTAGCTCGGTCCGGTGGACTGCTTGTACCACGCCTCGATAGGGTGGCACGAGATAAGCATGGAGATACCGACGCACACCACGGCGAATCTAACAGACCTCTCCATCTCGTGACGCTTTTTTACGCAGCTGGATGGAATGTTGGTTTGACGGTTGGTTGGTTCGGTTGTCGTCGGGGTGTTTTTTGTTCTTCTGTTCTTGTCTTCTTCTCCGGTGAGCTGTAGCCTAGGTCACCAATATCAACTGACGTTCTTGTTGGCCGGTTCTTCCGTTGGTTGGGTGTTCTCGAATGTTGTGGCCGTTTATATAGGCGCGCGGCACGATCGTGACCTGTCGATTGGATCAGAAGGATTGAATGATTCATCTTTACGCACGCAGATGAACAATCCAATCCGGATTTATGCGTTTTCTCTTTCCCCCTGTGTTTGGGGAGGTAGGGGGAGGTTGACATAGTGACATCACACTGGTCCTCATAATCTGTTTCTTGAGAACTAGAAAGTAAATTATGTTTATTGGCATATGACTGGAATTTCGTCATGAATGGTCCAACTTCAGATGCTTTAACTTGACAGAATTGGGAGAGAGAGACACAGTCCACTGAATGGATTAGGAAATGTGTTCAAGTGCTCGTAAATTATACGCTATCCTAAAAAGCACACGTTTTCAGTTAGCTTGTTAGTTTATCCTTCGGTATAACTCCGTACCTCCACAACAGTGTAAATAAGATCCCCATTTTTAGATAACAGCCTATATAACCAATGAATGGTGTGGCTGCTGAACAAGTTGAGACGACTAAATAACTTGGTGTTACCTTAGATTCTAAACTGTCATGGTCAAAACATAAATATTCAATGGTTGTAAAGATGGGGAGAAGTCTGTCCGTAATAAAGAATGATCTGCTTTTATGACACCTCACTCCAAAAAGCAAGTGTAGTTTAGTATTTTCTTGATTATTGCCCAGTCGTGTGGTCAAGCTGCAGCTGGCCCAGAACAGAGCGGCACGTCTTGCTCTTCATTGTAATCAGAGGGCTCAATTTACACACACCCTTAACACACTAGACATGTCCCCAGGGGTCTTTTGTTTTACAGTCCCCAAATCCAGAACAAATTCAAGAAAGCGTACAGTATTATATAGAGCCATTATTGAATGAAACTCCCATCTCTTATTGCTGAAATGAACAGCAAACCTGGTTTCAAAAAACAGATAAAGCAACGCCTCGAGGCACAACGCCTCTCCCCTATTTGATAGTTTGGGTGTATGTCCTGATATGTAGGATACATGTGCCTTTTTTTTATTGATGTAGTTCTGTCCTTGAGCTGTTGTCTATTACTGTTCTGTATTATGTCATGTTTTGTGTGGACCCCAGGAAGAGCAGCTGAAGCTATCGCAACAGCTAATCGGGATCCTAATAAAATACCAAATACCACCTTGTCGTCCATACATGACCAAATGGGAAAATAATAATTACTCATAGGCTCCATTAACCTAGATTTAAAAAAAAGTTAACTTAAAAGTGCTGATCAAAGGCCATCTCCAATATCGGAGAGCTGATCATCAATAATCTGACCAAATAACGCTAATGGAACTGAGCAGTCTATGATTTAAAACGAATCGATTAATCAAATTGTCTGTGGTTCTTGTGATTCAGCCGGATCTGAAGGTAGCCGACTTGTTGTGTGATCCACATGCAACAGGCTGATATAATATAGCCTAGAAACAAGCCTAGCTTTCCTCTAGGGCTATAAAATAGGTTTTCAGTTTACTGTTAGGCCTACGTAGCCTATCACACATGCGTTTTCATCATCAGAAATCATTTACACAAGCCAGCTGCTTGGAATAAAAAGGTCTGTAAATTAAAACAGAACATTTCTGTTTCCTTCTTACAGTTCCGTTCATCACATCCCCAAATATAAGTTTGATAACAAAGAGAAAGAGACTTTAAACTGTGATGCGCCAACTAGTTCATATAACTAATCAGCTTTTAAGAACTTAAATACAGATTACATTATTATGAAATAAAGAATAAACAGGAGAAGCAAGAAAATACTTTATTTTACAAAATACATAAAATCTCAATAACATCTAGATGTTAAACTGAAATCATACAAAACATACATTGTATGAAATCCAGTACATTTGCACTGAAGCTATACCACATTTGTTTTTCAGCCATAGATGGTCATCATAATCATAGCCCATAGTTCAGGTCACAAGGTGGTTTCTGGTCAAAACTCCTGGCCCTATAGTCATAACTCGCGGGTTATAACTCGCATTAACATAAAGACAGTTGAGGCTGAACAAAATCCCCAAGTACCCCCTTAATGGCCACATGTACTCTTAATGGCCACATGTACTCTTAATGGCCACATGTACTCTTAATGGCCACATGTACTCTTAATGGCCACATGTACTCTTAATGGCCACATGTACCACATGTACTCTTAATGGCCACATGTACTCTTAATGGCCACATGTACTCTTAACCTCTACCTGTTACAGCCAGAAAAGGATGGGCCATCGTAGGAGCCGGATTCCTCTCCATCTTACTTCCTAGATTCCTTCTTTCTTGGTAGATGTTCCTGGCCACTGTGATTCTTCTTCTGCACTGATTGCTCTGTGGAGGTTCAGGCCGGCTAACTAGGAAGCACATTGTGACTACCGCTGATGTTAAAAGGGCTTTATAAAATAAACATGACTGATTGTGGATCAACCAGTGTCCAGTTGTGGTCTAGTTGCGGTCTAGCTGCGGTCAGAGTCCGTTGTAGAGCGGTCGACAGTGTGGTTCCAGTTTGTCCTCCAGCACAGCGTCTGGTCCACAGACCCACGGATCCCCAGTGTCCCACTGCCACTTCAGCAGCCTGGCAACATAACATTAGGAAATAAATAACATAACAAATAACATAAGATATAACATAAGAAATACCCCCAAGGGGAAAATGGTTTGGCTTTCTCGAAATCCCCAAGTTTTCCTGAAATGCTGTTTGAAGGATTGCATATTTCTTGCTTATTCCATTCTGATTTTGGGAATCTTCCAACCCGGATTTCTGGAAAACCTGGGAATTTTGGGAAAGTTACTGGATTTTTGCAACCCTACATAATATCGATATACAATAGAATACTATACTATAGAACAGTAATACTAACCTGTCCCTGAGGCTCTCCAGGACCGGGGCGAGAGCCGGGTCCCCAGCCAGGTTCACAGTCTCCTCTGGGTCCGACCGCAAGTCAAACAGCTCCCAGCGGTCCCTGTAGTAGTCATAGAAAAATGTTTTGCCAGGGTTAGAGGTTCCAAGCCCATTCTATCAATTATATATCTATGGTAGTAGTATCATAGATATAGAACCCTTTAATTTATATTGTATAGCTTTTATATTGTATATAGACTCCGATGCTTTATAGTGTATAGTTTAATTTCTATGGTAATGAAGATAGTACAACAGTAGTACCGCTACATAATAGAGAATAATTAAGCAAATACTATAAAGGCCCAAAGGTGTGTGGTCTATTGACAAATCCCACAACCCCCCTGAGGCGCCTTATTGCTATTATAAACTGGTTACCAACATAAATAGAAATGGATTAAATAAAGAAAAATCCTCAATCTACACACAATACCCCATAACGACAAAGTGAAAACAGGTTTTTAGAAATGTTAGCAAATTTATTACCAATAAAAAACAGATAACATTATTTACATAATTATTCAGACCCTTTTCTATGAGACTCAAAATTGAGCTCTTGTCCATTCTGTTTCCATTGATCATCCTTGAGATGTTTCTACAACCTGATTGGAGTCCACCTGTGGTAAATTCAATTGATTGGACATGATTTGGAAAGGCACACATCTGTCTATATAAGGTCCCACAATTGACAGTGCATGTCATAGCAAAAACCAAGCCATGAGGTCGAAGGAATTGTCCGTAGAGCTTCGAGACAGGATTATGTCGAGGCACAGATCTAGGAAAGGGTACCAAAACATTTATGCAGCATTGATGTCGCCAAGAAAACAGTGGCCTCCATCATTCTTAAATTAAAGAAGTTTGGAACCACCAAGACTCTTCCTAGAGCTGGCTGCCTGGCCAAACTGAGCAATCGGGGAGAAGGGCCTAAGTCAGGGAGGTGACCAAGAACCTAATGGTCACTCTGACAGAGCTCCAGAGTTCCTCTGTGGAGATGGGAGAAACTTCCAGAAGGACAACCATCTCTGCAGCACTCCACCAATCAGGCCTTTATGAGTAAAGGGTCTGAATACTTATGTAAATGTGATATCAGTTTTTTATTCAAATCAATTCTAAAAACCTGTTTTTGCTTTACCATCATGGGGTATTGTGTGTAGATTGATGAGAGAAAAAACAATTTAATCAATTTTAGAATAAGGCAGTAACGTAACAAAATGTGGAAAAAGTGAAGGGGTCTGAATACTTTCCCGAATGCACTGTACATACAACTGAATTGTTGTTTCAGCCAATCAGCATCCTGGACCCAAAGTACCCGGTTTATAGTCTAGTATAATAGTGTTTGGTGTATCGGTCTAAGCTCCTGACTCCGAACCACAAACGCCACCGCAGCGCCGGGGGTTCTCTGGGGTTTCTACACCCCTCTCTATGTCTATCTCCCTATCTGTAATTACATCTGTCCTCTCTAAACTCAGATACATAAAGGGATCTCCTTCAAAAAGTACCTGTAGTATTGTTGCAGAATCTTGAACCAGTTTGTGGGCAGCCTGGCCAGGGTGTTGTTCAGATACATAATATAGTATAATAGTGTGTAATATAATAGTATATAATATAGTATAATAATGTATAATATAGTGTATAATAGTGTATATAATAGTATTATAACAGTACCTGTAGTAGTATTGTTGCAGGGTCTTGAACCAGCCTGTGGGCCGCCCGGCCAGGGTGTTATACAGATATATAATATAGTATAATATAATACTATATAATATAGTATAATAGTATTATACCAGTACCTACATTTACATTTAAGTCATTTAGCAGACGCTCTTATCCAGAGCGACTTACAAATTGGAAAGTTCATACATATTCATCCTGGTCCCCCCGTGGGAATTGAACCCTGGTCCCCCCGTGGGAATTGAACCCACAACCCTGGCGTTGCAAGCGCCATGCTCTACCAACTGAGCCACACGGGACCACACACCTGTAGTAGTATTGTTGCAGGGTCTTGAACCAGCCTGTGGGCCGCCCGGCCAGGGTGTTATTCAGAGATATAGTATAATATAATACTATATAATATAGTATAATAGTGTATATAATAGTATTATACCAGTACCTGTAGTAGTATTGTTGCAGGGTCTTGAACCAGCCTGTGGGCCGCCCGGCCAGGGTGTTATTCAGATATATAGTATAATATAATACTATATAATATAGTATAATAGTGTATATAATAGTATTATACCAGTACCTGTAGTAGTATTGTTGCAGGGTCTTGAACCAGCCTGTGGGCCGCCCGGCCAGGGTGTTATTCAGATATATAGTATAATATAATACTATATAATATAGTATAATAGTGTATATAACAGTATTATACCAGTACCTGTAGTAGTATTGTTGCAGGGTCTTGAACCAACCTGTGGGCCGCCCGGCCAGGGCGTTATTCAGATATATAATACTATATAATATAGTATAATAGTGTATATAATAGTATTATACCAGTACCTGTAGTAGTATTGTTGCAGGGTCTTGAACCAGCCTGTGGGCCGCCCGGCCAGGGTGTTATTCAGATATATAGTATAATATAATACTATATAATATAGTATAATAGTGTATATACTAGTATTATACCAGTACCTGTAGTAGTATTGTTGCAGGGTCTTGAACCAACCTGTGGGCCGCCCGGCCAGGGTGTTATTCAACAGGTCCTGGAAGGTGGGAGAGACATAGAAGTCCTGGTCTATGGGGAAGGGCATGCGGTAGTGGAGGTTGTGGAGCAGGCGGTGCGCCCCCTGGTGGATGGAGCGGATAGGGTAGTACATGGTCACCTCATGGAGGGACTGGCTGCCATAGACAGTGTGGAAGAACAAAGAAGACATAAATAAAGCAATAATCCAAAGTACAGTGTAGTAATGAGTAATTACAATACTTATTAGACTGAAATAATAACTAAACAGTAATAAGGACCCTGTAATGTAAAGTGTTACCTAATACACACAAATAAAGAAAGTCACACTATGGGCCAGTTTCCCGGACACAGATTTTAACTAGTCCAGGACTAAAAATCATTCTCAATGGAGAATCTGCATGGAACATGCTGTTAAGTGCAGGACTACAGTAGGTGTAATCACAGTGTCTGGGAAACCACCCTATATATAGTCTCAGTCGTTTACTGGTTATAACACCAACATCTAACACACCGTGCCTTCCTTCCTTTGTACCTGGCGTAGACGGTGTGCCAGGCGGAGGGTGAGGGTTTTACCTGGCGTAGACGGTGTGCCAGGCGGAGGGTGAGGGTTTTACCTGGCGTAGACGGTGTGCCAGGCGGAGGGTGAGGGTTTTACCTGGCGTAGACAGTGTGCCAGGCGGCGGGTGAGGGTTTTACCTGGCGTAGACGGTGTGCCAGGCGGCGGGTGAGGGTTTTACCTGGCGTAGACGGTGTGCCAGGCGGCGGGTGAGGGTTTTACCTGGCGTAGATGGTGTGCCAGGCGGAGGGTGAGGGTTTTTACCTGGCGTAGACGGTGTGCCAGGCGGAGGGTGAGGGTTTTACCTGGCGTAGACGGTGTGCCAGGCGGCAGGTGAGGGTTTTACCTGGCGTAGACGGTGTGCCAGGCGTCGGGTGAGGGTTTTACCTGGCGTAGATGGTGTGCCAGGCGGAGGGTGAGGGTTTTTACCTGGCGTAGACGGTGTGCCAGGCGGAGGGTGAGGGTTTTACCTGGCGTAGACGGTGTGCCAGGCGGCAGGTGAGGGTTTTACCTGGCGTAGACGGTGTGCCAGGCGTCAAGTGAGGGTTTTACCTGGCATAGACAGTGTGTCAGGCGGAGGGTGAGGGTTTTACCTGGCGTAGACGGTGTGCCAGGGGAGGGTGAGGGTTTTACCTGGCGTAGACGGTGTGCCAGGCGGCGGGTGAGGGTTTTACCTGGCGTAGACGGTGTGCCAGGCGGAGGGTGAGGGTTTTACCTGGCGTAGACGGTGTGCCAGGCGTAGGGTGAGGGTTTTACCTGGCGTAGATGGTGTGCCAGGCAGCGGGTGAGGGTTTTACCTGGCTTAGACGGTGTGCCAGGTGGCGGGTGAGGGTTTTACCTGGCGTAGACGGTGTGCCAGGCGGAGGGTGAGGGTTTTACCTGGCATAGACGGTGTGCCAGGCAGCGGGTGAGGGTTTTATCTGGCTTAGACGGTGTGCCAGGCAGCGGGTGAGGGTTTTACCTGGCTTAGACGGTGTGCCAGGCAGCGGGTGAGGGTTTTACCTGGCGTAGACGGTGTGCCAGGCGGCGGGTGAGGGTTTTACCTGGCGTAGACGGTGTGCCAGGCGGCGGGTGAGGGTTTTACCTGGCGTAGACGGTGTGCCAGGCGGCGGGTGAGGGTTCAGCGATGAGGGCAGGGAGGAGGGAGCGGCCTGTGAGGCTGACAGGGGTGGTAGAGGTGCCCGGGAGGCAGTATGAGGGGTACGGGATGGAGAACCAGTCCAGTAAGGTGGGGGTGATGTCTGGAGGGAGGGAGAGCGATGGTTAGGTTCTATCACAATTTGTCTTCCTGTGACTCCTCACATCCAATATCCTTGCCTCCTTAAAGCACATTGGAGGAGAACATCCAAGGTTTCCCCCCTCTGACCTTCTCCACCAATGGGCTTTGAGAAAGACGCGAGGACAGAGAGGATGTGAGGAATCGTGGAAAGGCAAATTGAAATTTAAACACAGAGGTTAAATTACTTTTAAAATCCTACCTTCCTTCTATCCTTGAGGTGATCTCCCTAACATACCCCGGGGCGGCAGGGTAGCCTAGTGGTTAGAGCGTTGGACTAGTAACCGAAAGGTTGCAAGTTCAAATCCCCGAGCTGACAAGGTACAAATCTGTCGTTCTGCCCCTGAACAGGCAGTTAACCCACTGTTCCTAGGCCGTCATTGAAAATAAGAATTTGTTCTTAACTGACTTGCCTAGTTAAATAAAGGTATAAAAAAAAAAAAAAACATATACTGTAGAAGGGTAGTTATGTCTCCCCCTAAGGGTAAAACAGTGGTATTACACACATGCATCAAGAAATACATCCACACATCCATTAATTAATTCTCTCCAGATATTATCGGTCAATCCACCAATGCCTTCTTCCCTCCTACCTTTTCCTCTCTCTCTCCCTCCAACCATCATTCTCTTTCTCTCCCTCCAACCATCATTCTCTCCTTCCCTCTAACCATCATTCTCTCTCCCTCCCTCCAACCATCATTCTCTCAACCTGACGTAGGCCTGGCTGCTCTGCCCCCATCTTTCTCTGTGTTCAGAAGCTGACACCAAAATAGGTAGGTTTCTTCCCTCTCACCTAGTAGACTGACGTAGGCCTGGCTGGTCCGTCCGTCCCTCCCTCCCACCCAGTAGACTGACGTAGGCCTGGCTGGCCCATCCGTCCCTCCCTCCCACCCAGTAGACTGACGTAGGCCTGGCTGGTCCCTCCCTCCCTCCCTCCCGCCCTCCCACCCAGTAGACTGACGTAGGCCTGGCTGGTCCCTCCCTCCCTCCCTCTCTCCCTCTCTCCCTCCCTCTCACCCAGTAGGCTGACATAGGCCTGGCTGGTTCCTCCCCATCTCTCCCTGTGTTCAGGTGATGACACCAACATGGGTTCTGCGGTGCCTGATCCGTACAGGTTGGTGCGTCCGTTGGGGAAAGGGATACCGTTATCAGAGCTGTAGATCACCAAGGTGTCATTCTCATAACCAGCCTCCCTCAACTCAGCCAGCACCAGACCAATACCTATGGAAGACAGTAGAGGATACGCTGTGAACAGAGTGCCCCATGGTGGCGTGGGGGTTATGGTATAGGCAGGGATAAGCTACGGACAACGAACACAATTGCATTTTATCGATGGCAATTTGAATGCACAGAAATAACGTGACGAGATCCTGAGGCCCATTTTTTTTTAAGGTAATGTGACCAACAGATGCATATCTGTATTCCCAGTCATGTGAAATCCATAGATTAGGGCCTTATATGAACTGTAACTGTAACTGTAATTATTTCAAATTGTTGCATGTTGCGTTTATATTTTTGTTTAGTATAGTTTGTGAAATGTAGAAACCAGAACTCTGAATGAGTCATGTGATGAGCGATTGCATTAGTGCATTTTGGTACAGTGTGTCAATTTATCTGATTATCAGCTGTTGTCAAACACGTGAGTCGGGAAAAGACGAGTGAATTCTACTGGATCAAACGGCCAAATGAGAATGCAGTTTACGTATGTAGTACGCTGCTGTGGGTATTGGGACACGGCCACGGATGGACTAATGGTGTAGAACCAGACTAATACCTACAGCGGAGAAGTTTACTTGTCATGTATTAGCTATGTAATAAATAGATTTTATATATACACGTCTGTGCGTGTTCTTGCATGCATGTGTGTGTCGGTGTGTGTGTTTGTTCCTCTCTCTGTTCATGTCGGTGTGTGTGTTTGTTCCTCTCTCTGTTCATGTCGGTGTGTGTGTTCCTCTCTCTATTCATGTCGGTGTGTGTGTTCTCCCTCCTCTTACCCTGGTCCAGTCTGCTAACTGTAGTGTACTGGGCAGCCAAATCAGCTCTCGCTACAGGGGTGTCTGGGACGAAGTGGGGCACCTGGGTAAGTGTTATATTACATATGATATTATATTCAATTAAATAATTAATGATAGTACTCTCAAATAGCAGGTGGAAAGTGATATATTGTCTTAGAATAGATTAGAGTAGAACAGAAGCAGCACCAAATCCTTACCTTGACTTGGTCTGGGGTGTAGTATTCTGGCTTCCAATCTGGAATCCTCCCCATTCCACTCTGGCCGTTCCCAAACTTCTCACAGAACGCTCCGTACTGCGGCTGGGAATGTCCACAGCGGTGGGTGTCATGGAACGCTACATACAAGAAGAACGGTCTCTCTTCCTCTTCCTTTCTCTGGGTCTGGAAGAACTTCCTGACCAGTAGTTTGATCCGGGTGATATTACGACCCACCTAGTAGTAGCAGGAGTAATAGTAGTAGTAGTAATAGTAGTAGTAATAGTAATAGTAGTAGTAATAGTAGTAGTAGTAATATTAGTAGTAGTAGTAATATTAGTAGTAGTAATATTAGTAGTAATAGTAATAGTAGTAGTAGTAGTAGTAATAGGAATAGTAGTAGTAGCAGTAGTAGTAGTAGTAATAGTAGTAGTAGTAATATTAGTAGTAGTAGTAATATTAGTAGTAGTAATATTAGTAGTAATAGTAATAGTAGTAGTAGTAGTAGTAATAGGAATAGTAGTAGTAGTAATAGTAGTAGTAATAGTAATAGTAGTAGTAGTAGTAGTAATAGGAATAGTAGTAGTAGTAATAGTAGTAGTAATAGTAATAGTAGTAGTAGTAATAGTAGTAGTAATAGTAATAGTAGTAGTAGCAGTTGCAGTAGTAGTAGTAGTAATAATAGTAGTAGTAGTAGTACAATTTACTGGTTGAGCTGATTAACTGTTTATTAATTATACACCAATTTACAATCATAGATTGTCATAAAATAATAAGATCCTAAAATAGCATAATAATGCTAAACAAACAATAATGATTGAATAATAAAATATGCTTTAATAATTCTACCTGAAGTACAGAGTTGTTTTCCTCTGTGTAGGCGAAGTCAAAGGGATAGACAGGGCCAGGGCCTACGTGTTTCTTCCCAATGATCCCTGTATGGAGGAGGAATAGGGAAACTGGTACTCTGGTACACTCCATCAAAACACACATGCACGCACGTGTCATGAATGTGTGTGCGTACGTGTGATGATGATGTGTGTGTGTGTGTGTGTGTGTGTGTGTGTGTGTGTGTGTGTGTGTGTGTGTGTGTGTGTGTGTGTGTGTGTGTGTGTGAGGTCTTGACAATGCTAAGTGTGGGTGTGTTCGTGTGATGATGAGTGTGTAGGGTGAATGTGTGTTACCTACCTGTGCGTATGTTAGCTTGGCCCAGCAGTAGAGGTAGGCTTTGTACTCCGTCAAACGAGTTGAAGTGATGGACTCCCTGGTGCAGGCCGTACATACCATTCTGATGCTGAGGACAGAGGTACACGGGAAAACAAAATGGATGAATATTAGACCTGCCCTGGAAGGCAACCTATTCCCTATATGGCTCTGGTCAAAAGTAGTGTACTGTATAAGGTATAGTGTTCCATCTGGGATGTACCCACTTTATGTTGCTGTATGCATCATGAAGAAAAAGTAGGAGTGTGTACCAAAGGGCACCCTGTTATTTAGTACACTACTTTTGACCAGGACCCATAAGGAGGAGGTGAACACACACCACACACTTTTTCCTCTCTCTCTCGCTCTTACTTTCTCTCTCTATACACACACACACACCTACCTGCGGCAGGCCTGTCAGTATGGTGGATCGGCTGGGAGAACAGCTACTAACGGAGGTGAAGGCATTCTGGAACACCAGGCTGCGTCGACCCAGGGCGGCTAAGTGAGGCGTACGGACCACGGTGTTGTTATAGACCGACGTCTCGAAGCCTGCGTCGTCCGCTGAGAGAGCAAGGGGGGAAGGGAGTGGGGGAGTGGAGAGAGAGTGAAGGGGGAGAGATGAAGTGTGTTGACCTAGTAGCTAAGTAGAAGAACTGATGTCAAAAACTCACAAATACATCTGATCGAACTCATTGATAAGTGACACCCAGTGACAACACGGATCTTTGATGAAAGCAACTGCAGTTAATTTAACCCAAAGCAAACAGTGAGTCTTACCGATAATAAGAAGAACATTCCTCTTCTTGCACTCTCCAACACAGCATATTACCGCCAGCAACACAACTAACACATCATGACCAACGGCCATATCCGCCTCATAAAGTTACAAATCATAAACACAATCTTTTCAGTTGCAGTAAATTGCAGAGTTCATTTTTTAAGAAAATATAGCATCAGCTCTATAAAGCTTCTCTCAAACACTCCCGTCAAAGTGTTTGTTTGACATTATTGACATATTCTACATTGAACTAAGCCTATCCTCTATTTACTGATTACTCCAGAAATAATCAATATCTTGTTTTCTCTTGATCGTAGGAAATGCAGTGTGAAAATCAATTTGATCTACTCCCGGAAACAACGGACGCAGGTTTCAAACTCCGCCCACTTTGGTCACATGATCGTGGTCACATGAGGCGGAGTGTTTACGTTTTGCCGGAGAAGAGTGGACGCAACGGAAGTCGCTCTTTTATTTTCTTGCTCAACGCAAGTGACATTTAGGGAAGGCGGTTTCTTGATCTGCACAAGTTAAATTTAAGGGAAGTGGTTTTGAAGTGACTGCAGTGATTATGTTGCTGACCTCGCTTAGTTGCTGCGGTCAGTAAACGAAAGAACAGATGTATTGTGATTGAAGAACACAGGCGTTTCATAAAGAATAGAACGCCTGGAAATAGGTTTGTCTATTTAAGTAATTCATTCTGTGTCCATTCCACTGGATTGTTTTATTGACAGTCAGTATATGCCTGCCCAGTATGTGTGTCCGTCCGTCCGTGTGTGTCTGTCTGTGTCTGTACAGTGTATATATGTATATGTGTGTACGTAAGGTCTTGGCAATGCTAAGTGTGTGTGTGTGTGTGTGTGTGTGTGTGTGTGTGTGCGCGCGCGCGCGCGGTACGCCTGCCTGAGGCCTGAGCAGCTATGAAAATGACTGTGGACCCAATGACACATTTAAAACTGTATGAGACCAGAATGCAAATTGAAAAGTAGATATTCAACCAAATTGTCATGTGATCGTGGCTAGACAGTGTATATTACATTTGCCCACGAGCGCCATAGCCATATATTCTAAATGGGATGTGGTGGGCTGGCATGGTGATACCATAGCTGTATATTCTAAATGGGATGTGGTGGTTGACATGGTGATACCATAGCTGTATATTCTAAATGGGATGGGGTGGGTTGGCATGGTGATACCATAGCTGTATATTCTAAATGGGATGGGGTGGGTTGGCATGGTGATACCATAGCTGTATATTCTAAATGGGATGTGGTGGGTTGGCATGGTGATACCATAGCTGTATATTCTAAATGGGATGTGGTGGGTTGGCATGGTGATACCATAGCTGTATATTCTAAATGGGATGTGGTGGGTTGGCATGGTGATACCATAGCTGTATATTCTAAATGGGATGTGGTGGGTTGACATGGTGATACCATAGCTGTATATTCTAAATGGGGTGGGTTGGCATGGTAATACCATGGCATATATTCTAAATGGGGTGGGTTGGCATGGTGATACCATAGCTGTATATTCTAAATGGGATGGGGTGGGTTAGCATGGTGATACCATAGCTGTATATTCTAAATGGAATCAGGTGGGTTGGCATGGTGATACCATAGCCATAGATTTTAAATGGAGTGGGTTGGCATGGTGATAGTTAAATCAATCTGCGTATGTTAGGCTGTGTATGTTCTTTTGCCTCGACTGAATTTAGAAACAATATATTCAATAAATAAGTGAGCCAAAAGTATTTTGCTCAAGCTCTGTTGGCAGTACAGTAGAACTCAGTAGAACTCATGAAAGTAGAGTACAGTAGACTGACTGATAAATGCACGTAGCTCACAGTCTAGTTCATCTTGGTTGGCACCCTGATATAAATCTCACACTTGTGGGTAGGATTTTAATAGTTCAAGGAAAACTCCACCCAAAAACGACCATTTGGTACAGTATTTGTTTCATTAGTCCATTGTTGACATATTCCCAAAATGTTTTGCTAGTCAGCAATCCCATTTTTAAGATAAGCAACTTTCGAAATACAGACATCATCACCATATGATGCCGAATACGTCATACGGGAATGATTTCTGTATTTTGAAAGTAGCTTATCTTAAACTCGATTGCTGACAAGCAAAACCATTTTCCTTTAAGTCTGTCAGGAGACTACAGTCTACAGTATGTCCTCTATTTTACTCTCTTTGTCTTTGTTCTTTATGGGCTTTTATTGCTGGATTTAATTGGCCACTTTTCTACTTTCTTTCTGTTCTTTTATCACAGTGAGTGCACCAGTAATTCCAAACATGGAATGGAGACACAGTGGGAGGATCTTGCCTTTCTGGATTCTAGAATGATTTGAGATCTGACGGTTCTGGGAACGTTGGTGATTCTCTTGGTGTTTTGTCGTCTTTGACCTGCCTAGTTGGAGTGTGAAGACGTGGATGTCATATTATAGTTGAGTTTGAACCTCACCCACCCTGAGGACTGAGGTAAGCAAACACAAGCTACCTGGCCTACTGCTGCCACCTACAGTACCTTCCTGCTTTTGCCTGTTTGTGTGTCTATGGAATGGAGACATTGGAATGGTTTTCCTGTGTGTGTGTACTGTAGTCTCAAAGTCTGCTTGTCAGCACTTTGTGTGTGTCTGCGACTCTGCTCTCTGTCTGCATTAACATCTCTCCGCCTCCTTTTCATCTCATGTTCGGCCCTTCACCAACTACAGACCCTCCTGTCCTGTTCCGTCCTGGTTCCAGGCAACATGATGGAGCCCCTAGTGGACCGGCCCGGGCCCCAGATTGGCAGGTCCTCTCTGGGGGAGAGAATGGCCTCCTGCTGCTCCTACAGAACCCTCCAGGCCTGGCTCCCCATCCTCACCTGGTTACCCAAGTAGGTGTCCCACCCTCATCTCTTTCTCTGGTGATGAGAGACAAAGGCTGCCCAGCTAGCACATAATGTTCTGAGAACCATGTGTTTCTTCGGTGGAAACGTCAGTACTTCAGCATGACGTTTTCTACAGGTTTCCTCATGGTTCGATTTAAAGTCATGTTCTCAGAACTTTAAGAAAACCTTCCATAAAAACCACAAGAAAAGGTTAAAGTTCAAAGAACGTTCTAAGAATGTTATTTAAAAACATACATTCTGTTCTCAGCGTCAACAAAACTCCTTTTATTATTTAACATATGTTCAGTTGTTGGCCGTGCCCACTGATTGGCCAACCCTGATCTTAATGAGTGGATGATTACTTTGATATGGGGTCTAAATGAACTAAAATGACCAGCTTTGTAAGAGTTAAGAAAACATGGCATGCTAGCTGCATCCTGGTGGTGCAGTGGACTAATTCCATGGATAGAGAACAGAAGATCATAGATTTGAATCTCACTGACGCCTTGCCACCATAAAAAAATAAATGTATTTGCATGATTGATACTTAGGACGCATGGAAATTCATATGCTTATCTGTGCTGGGAGTTCAGAACTGTTAACCCAAACTAAGCTAGCAAGGTTATTAAAAGTCTTATTGAAGCATGTTCTCGGAACGTTATTTATTTACTTTCAAATATGTCTTGGTCTCTGTCTCTCTCTCTTTCAATCTAAATCCTTGGGGAGCTAACAAGTCTTTCTGTGTTTTCTCCACCTCCAGGTACAGGCTGAGCTGGCTCCAGATGGACCTGATAGCAGGTCTCACCGTGGGTCTAACCACCGTACCACAGGCCCTGGCTTATGCTGAGGTGGCCGGCCTACCTGTACAGGTGAGAGAGCCGATGGATCACAGTTCATAGGCCTGAGTGTCTATAGACCATAGTCTGTACAGTTGAGAGGGAGGGGCTGGGGGCGGGTTTATCTGTACAGAGGAGGGGCTGGGGGCAGGGTTTATCTGTACAGGTGAGAGGGAGGGGCTGGGGGCAGGGTTTGTCTGTACAGGTGAGAGGGAGGGGCTGGGGGCAGGGTTTGTCTGTACAGGTGAGAGGGAGGGGCTGGGGACAGGGTTTGTCTGTACAGGTGAGAGGGAGGGGCTGGGGGCAGGGTTTGTCTGTACAGGTGAGAGGGAGGGGCTGGGGACAGGGTTTGTCTGTACAGGTGAGAGGGAGGGGCTGGGTTTATCTGTACAGGTGAGAGGGAGGGGCCAGGGGCAGGGTTTATCTGTACAGGTGAGAGGGAGGGGCCAGGGGCGGGGGTTTGTCTGTGCAGGTGAGAGGGAGGGGCCAGGGGCGGGGGTTTGTCTGTGCAGGTGAGAGGGAGGGGCCAGGGGCAGGGTTTATCTGTACAGGTGAGAGGGAGGCGTCAGGGTTAAATAGTTAGGCCTACCTGTACTGGTGAGTGGTAGTAGAAGTACCTGCTACATCTCTGGGACAAGGCCTCTCACGCCAGAAGGATCACATGCTGTTTCTAGTGTTGTCTTGCTCAACTTTTGGCACACCTGTGTTACACTTCCCAACTCCTCACAGTAAGCATAGTTGAGTGTAATGTTGAACATGTTATTGGATCATATAGCTTTATAGACCTCAGGGTGCATCCCAAATGGCACCCTATTCCCTATATAGTGCACTACTTTTGACCGGAGCCCTATGGGGGAATAGTTTAGGGAATAGGTACACAGTTGGGACAGTTCATAGGGCTGAGTATCTGTAGACCATAGTCATCAAGTCCTCATGTTTTAGTACACTACAGCTTTACCTTGGGGATTCTTTTACCTGCTACCTGACATAACACTCTTCTACATTTCCTCCTACAATCCCCCTCACTTCTCCTCTCTTTCTTCGTGTTTCCTACCCTGCTCTCTCTCGCTCTCTGTCTCTCTGTCTCTCAATTCAAATGGCTTTATTGGCATGGGAATCATGTGTTTACATTGCCAAAGCAAGTGAAATGGATAAACAAACGTGAAATAAACAATAAAAACTAACAGTAAACATTACACTCACACATGTTCCAAAATAATAGACATTTCAAATGTCATGTTATGTCTATATACAGTAATGTGCAAATAGTTAAAGTACAAAATGGAAAATAAATAAATATGGATTGTATTTACAATGTTTGTTTTTCACTGGTTGCCCTTTTCTTGTGGCAACAGGTCTCAAATCTTGCGACTGATTGCTCACTGTGGTATTTCACCCAGTAGATATGGGAGTTTATCAAAATTGGATTTGTTTTCAAATTCTTTGTGGGTCTGTGTAATCTGAAGGAAATATGTGTCTCTAATATGGTTATACATTTGGCAGGAGGTTAGGATGTGCTATCTCTCTCTCTACTTCCTTTAAGTCAAATTATCCCCCTCTCTACAGTACGGCTTGTACTCAGCCTTCATGGGTGGGTTCATCTATACGTTTCTGGGAACCTCCAAGGATGTAACCCTGGGTCCTACTGCCATCATGTCCCTGCTGTGTGCCTCCTACGTGGGGGGAGACCCGGTCCGAGCCGTCCTCCTCAGCCTGCTCTGTGGAACCATACAGACCGCCATGGCTCTACTACGTCTGGGTAGGGGAGAAATAATAGTTCCAGCTGTAGATTGTCTTCATAGTTCTGGTTCTAGATCACTTCTGGTTCTATATAACTTCTGGTTCTATATAACTTCTGGCTCTAGATCACTTCTGGTTCTAGATCAATTCTGGTTCTAGATCACTTATGGTTCTAGATCACTTCTGGTTCTAGATCACTTCTGGTTCTAGATCAACGTTGTAGGTCTTGTTCTGGATCAACGTCGTAGGTCTGGTTCTAGATCAACCTCGTAGGTCTGATTCTAGATCAAGCTCGTGGGTCTGGTTCTGGATCAACGTCGTAGGTCTGGTTCTAGATCAACCTCGTAGGTCTGGTTCTGGATCAACGTCGTAGGTCTGGATCAACGCCGTAGGTCTGGTTCTAGATCAACGTCGTAGGTCTGGTTCTGGATCAACGTCGTAGGTCTGGTTCTGGATCAACGTCGTAGGTCTGGATCAACGCCGTAGGTCTGGTTCTGGATCAACATCGTAGGTCTGGTTCTGGATCAACGTCGTAGGTCTGGTTCTAGATCAACGTGGTAGGTCTGGTTCTGGATCAACGTCGTAGGTCTGGTTCTAGATCAACGTGGTAGGTCTGGTTCTGGATCAACATCATAGGTCTGGTTCTGGATCAACATCGTAGGTCTGGTTCTGGATCAACGTGGTAGGTCTGGTTCTGGATCAACGTGGTAGGTCTGGTTCTGGATCAACGTCGTAGGTCTGGTTCTGGATCAACGTCGTAGGTCTGGTTCTGGATCAACGTGGTAGGTCTGGTTCTGGATCAACGTCGTAGGTCTGGTTCTAGATCAACGTGGTAGGTCTGGTTCTGGATCAACGTCGTAGGTCTGGTTCTAGATCAACGTCGTAGGTCTGGTTCTAGATCAACGTCGTGGTTCTGGATCAATGGTTCTGGATTATTTCTGGTTTCAGGGTTTCTTCTGGACTTCATCTCCTTTCCGGTGATCAAAGGCTTCACCTGTGCTGCTGCGGTAACCATAGGCTTCGGTCAAGTCAAGGTAAGACACACACACACACACACACACACACACACACACACACACACACACACACACACACACACACACACACACACACACACACACACACACACACACACACACACCCCATCCCTGTGTGAGGAAAGTGTTAATCCAGTGTTGTTTTGTCTCCAGAATGTGCTGGGACTGAAGGACATACCTCATGAGTTCTTCCTGCAGGTCTACTACACCTTCTACAGGATACCTGAGACCAGGTAGAGTAGAGGACAGGTCTACACCTACAGGATACCTGAGGCCAGGTAGAGTAGAGGACAGGTCTACACCTACAGGATACCTGAGACCAGGTAGAGTAGAGGACAGGTCTACACCTACAGGATACCTGAGGCCAGGTAGAGTAGAGGACAGGTCTACACCTACAGGATACCTGAGGCCAGGTAGAGTAGAGGACAGGTCTACACCTACAGGATACCTGAGGCCAGGTAGAGTAGAGGACAGGTCTACACCTACAGGATACCTGAGACCAGGTAGAGTACAGGTCTACACCTACAGGATACCTGAGACCAGGTAGAGTAGAGGACAGGTCTACACCTGCAGGATACCTGAGGCCAGGTAGAGTAGAGGACAGGTCTACAACTACAGGATACCTGAGACCAGGTAGAGTAGAGGACAGGTCTACACCTACAGGATACCTGAGACCAGGTAGAGTAGAGGACAGGTCTACACCTACAGGATACCTGAGACCAGGTAGAGTAGAGGACAGGTCTACACCTTCTACAGGATACCTGAGACCAGGTAGAGTAGAGGACAGGTCTACACCTACAGGATACCTGAGACCAGGTAGAGTAGAGGACAGGTCTACACCTACAGGATACCTGAGGCCAGGTAGAGAAGAGGACAGGTCTACACCTACAGGAAACCTGAGGCCAGGTAGAGTAGAGGACAGGTCTACACCTACAGGAAACCTGAGGCCAGGTAGAGTAGAGGACAGGTCTACACCTACAGGATACCTGAGACCAGGTAGAGGACAGGTCTACACCTACAGGATACCTGAGGCCAGGTAGAGTAGAGGACGGGTCTACACCTACAGGATACCTGAGGCCAGGTAGAGTAGAGGACAGGTCTACACCTACAGGAAACCTGAGGCCAGGTAGAGTAGAGGACAGGTCTACACCTACAGGATACCTGAGACCAGGTAGAGTAGAGGACAGGTCTACACCTACAGGATACCTGAGGCCAGGTAGAGTAGAGGACAGGTCTACACCTACAGGATACCTGAGGCCAGGTAGAGTAGAGGACAGGTCTACACCTACAGGATACCTGAGACCAGGTAGAGGACAGGTCTACACCTACAGGATACCTGAGGCCAGGTAGAGTAGAGGACAGGTCTACACCTACAGGATACCTGAGGCCAGGTAGAGTAGAGGACAGGTCTACACCTACAGGATACCTGAGACCAGGTAGAGTAGAGGACAGGTCTACACCTACAGGATACCTGAGGCCAGGTAGAGTAGAGGACAGGTCTACACCTACAGGATACCTGAGACCAGGTAGAGTAGAGGACAGGTCTACACCTACAGGATACCTGAGACCAGGTAGAGTAGAGGACAGGTCTACACCTACAGGATACCTGAGACCAGGTAGAGTAGAGGACAGGTCTACACCTACAGGATACCTGAGGCCAGGTAGAGGACAGGTCTACACCTACAGGATACCTGAGACCAGGTAGAGTAGAGGACAGGTCTACACCTACAGGATACCTGAGACCAGGTAGAGTAGAGGACAGGTCTACACCTACAGGATACCTGAGACCAGGTAGAGTAGAGGACAGGTCTACACCTACAGGATACCTGAGACCAGGTAGAGTAGAGGACAGGTCTAAACCTACAGGATACCTGAGACCAGGTAGAGTAGAGGACAGGTCTACACCTACAGGATACCTGAGACCAGGTACAATAGGCTACACTTTTGTGTGTGTGTGTGTAATATTGTTGTAACGTGTGTGTAATATTGTTGTAACGTGTGTGTAATATTGTTGTAATGTGTGTGTGTGTGTAATATCGTTGTAACGTGTGTGTGTGTGTGTGTGTGTAATATCTTTAATGTGTGTGTGTGTAGGATAGGAGATCTGGTTCTAGGTCTGCTGTGTGTGTAATATCTTTAATGTGTGTGTGTGTGTAATATCGTTGTAACGTGTGTGTGTGTGTGTAATATCTTTAATGTGTGTGTGTGTAGGATAGGAGATGTGGTTCTAGGTCTGCTGTGTGTGTGTAATATCTTTAATGTGTGTGTGTGTAGGATAGGAGATCTGGTTCTAGGTCTGCTGTGTGTGTAATATCGTTGTAATGTGTGTGTAGGATAGGAGATGTGGTTCTAGGTCTGCTGTGTGTGTAATATCGTTGTAATGTGTGTGTAGGATAGGAGATGTGGTTCTAGGTCTGCTGTGTGTGTAATATCGTTGTAATGTGTGTGTAGGATAGGAGATGTGGTTCTAGGTCTGCTGTGTGTGTAATATCGTTGTAATGTGTGTGTAGGATAGGAGATCTGGTTCTAGGTCTGCTGTGTGTGTGTAATATCTTTAATGTGTGTGTAGGATAGGAGATGTGGTTCTAGGTCTGCTGTGTGTGTAATATCTTTAATGTGTGTGTAGGATAGGAGATGTGGTTCTAGGTCTGCTGTGTGTGTAATATCTTTAATGTGTGTGTAGGATAGGAGATGTGGTTCTAGGTCTGCTGTGTGTGTAATATCGTTGTAATGTGTGTGTAGGATAGGAGATCTGGTTCTAGGTCTGCTGTGTCTGTGTCTGCTGGTGACGTTGCAGCGGATGAAGAGTACCCTGGAACCCCCGTCAGAACAGGACGCCCCCCTTACCAGGGCCGCTCACACTCTGGTCTGGGGCATCGCTACCGGTCAGTACCTGGGGGAGGGGGGGGGGGGGGGGGGGGTGAGATATAATGTGTGTGTCCCCCCACCTCAGTGTGTGTGTGAGAGAGAGAGAGTATAATGTGTGTGTCTCCCCACCTCAGTGTGTGTGTGAGAGAGAGAGAGTATAATGTGTGTGTCTCCCCACCTCAGTGTGTGTGTGAGAGAGTATAATGTGTGCGTCTCCCCCACCTCAGTGCGTAATGCATTGGTCGTAGTGGCGGCGTCCTTCGTGGCGTTCTCGTGGAATGCGATTGGCTCACCGGTCTTCACCATTACCGGGAAAACGTCCCAGGGCCTGCCGCCGTTCAGAGCCCCTCCCCTCTCCGAGACAACGCCCAACGGTACCTGCATCAGCTTCGGAGAGATCGTAGAGGTGAGTGACGGGGGAGACAGACCAATAGGGATACAGAGTGGGGGAGTGACAGGGGGACAGACCAATAGGGATACAGAGTGGGGGAGTGACAGGGGGATGGATACAGAGTTGACACTGGAGAGTGGGTGTCAACCAATTATATTATGGAATTTAGTTGTTATCACCGTTGGGGAGAGTGAGCTGAACCAATGATATTACAGTGTTGAGTTGTCACAGTGTTGAGTTGTGATAGTGTTGAGTTGTCACAGTGTTGAGTTGTGATAGTATTGTGTTTTCCAATTAGGTTACAGTGAAAAGTAGCTATTACAGCAAAGGTCCCCAGTTGCTCTTGGTCAGTATGCTAAGCCAATCAGGGAACAGTAATTAGTCATTAGAACCCCGTTGTCCAATCACATTTCAGATATGAGTGATTGAAAACCCCCTCTGACCAATCCCGTGTTAGGATTTTGGAGGAGGGCTGGCTGTCATCCCCTTCATGGGAGTACTGGAGAGCATTGCCATCGCTAAAGCCTTCGGTGAGAGCCTTCGGTGTGTGTGTGTGTGTGTGTGTGTGTGTGTGTGCCATGTTGCTGGTGTGCTCTTTCTGTACCAATGTGTGTTGTTAAATGTTTATTTGTTACTTATTTGACCAGAGAAGTCACTTTGAGGATGGAATATCTCAAATCTGTATATTTAACTTATTTGCATAATTATTCTGTTTCTTCATCTTCTTTGCTGTTAAGTGAGTTTAAATGCACTTTGAATAAAGTTGCATTTGATTTGAATCCCCAGCCAGTCAGAATGACTATAGGATCGATGCCAACCAGGAACTGTTTGCTATTGGTCTAACCAACATTATGGGATCCTTCGTCTCAGCCTATCCGGTCACAGGAAGCTTCGGAAGGTGTGTGTGCATTAGTGTTGCCATGACACCAGTATGGCGATACTAGGAAGTAAGGAAACAACATGAAGCGGACTGAAGCTCTTGAAACAGTCCTAATGTTGGAAACAAACAGCCTGATGTTGTCACCCAGAATCACATTTGTTTATTTTGCAAGTTATACCACACAATATGTTACAAAAGTAGGTTTTAAAGGAGTTTCGTCTGCTTCATGTTTTATTTTTTGCCCTGGAAAATCTGGTGTCGGAGTGTCACGATACTGACATCACTAATGTGTGTGTGTCATTTTTCCTGTGTGTGTGTGTGTTATACACACTAATGTATAATCTGCCCATGTTCAGGACTGCGGTGAACTCCCAGACAGGGGTGTGTACACCAGCCGGAGGCATAGTCACTGGTAAGACAGAATAAAAAATATCCCTCCCATTTCTCTCTCTCTTTCTTTCTCTTAATGACGGCCTAGGAACAGTGGGTTAACCGTTCAGGGGCAGAACGACAGATTTTTACCTTGTCAGCTCGGGGATTTGATCTTGCAACCTTCCGGTTACTAGTCCAACCTTCTGGTTACTATGCCGCCCCGGCATACTTTAATTAATGTGTGGTATCTGTCTGGTGTGGTAGTGTATTGTTTAGTAGTTAGTATACTGTAATTAATGTGTGGTATCTGTCTGGTGTTGAGGTGTGGTAGTGTATTGTTTATTAGTTAGTATACTGTAATGTGTGGTATCTGTCTGGTGTTGAGGTGTGGTAGTGTATTGTTTAGTAGTTAGTATACTGTAATTAATGTGTGGTATCTGTCTGGTGTTGAGGTGTGGTAGTGTATTGTTTAGTAGTTAGTATACTGTAATTAATGTGTGGTATCTGTCTGGTGTTGAGGTGTGGTAGTGTATTGTTTAGTAGTTAGTATACTGTAATTAATGTGTGGTATCTGTCTGGTGTTGAGGTGTGGTAGTATATTGTTTATTAGTTAGTATACTGTAATTAATGTGTGGTATCTGTCTGGTGTTGAGGTGTGGTAGTATATTGTTTATTAGTTAGTATACTGTAATTAATGTGTGGTATCTGTCTGGTGTTGAGGTGTGGTAGTGTATTGTTTATTAGTTAGTATACTGTAATTAATGTGTGGTATCTGTCAGGTGTGGTAGTGTATTGTTTAGTAGTTAGTATACTGTAATTAATGTGTGGTATCTGTCTGGTGTTGAGGTGTGGTAGTGCTGTTGTCCCTGGCCTTCCTGATGCCGGCATTCTACTACATCCCTAAAGCCTCTCTGGCAGCAGTCATCATCTGTGCTGTGGCTCCCATGGTCGACTACCGCGTCGTCATACAGTTCTGGAGGATACGCAGTGAGTAGTGTGTATGTTTGTGTGTTTTAAATCTGTGTGTTTGTCTCACAGTTTTTACATCCTTTGTGTGTCAGTGTGTATTTCAAATCTATGTGTGTGTGTGTGTGTGTGTCTTAGCGCTTGACCTGGTGCCGTTCCTGACCACCTTCCTGTTGAGTTTCTGGGAGGTGCAGTACGGCATTGTGGGAGGTGTAGTTGTTTCTGGACTCATGCTGCTCTACAATGTAGCCAGGCCCAGCATAAAGGTAATGTGTGTGTGTATAATACTACGGGCTGTGTGTGTAACAGGTGTGTGTGAGTGCGCGTGTGTGTGTGTGTTCTCTCTGTGTGTACAGGTTTGTGTGTGTGTGTGTAACAGGTGTGTGTGTGTGTACAGGTGTGTGATCATGGTGTTCTGGTGATGGAGTTGGATAGTGGACTCAGTTTCCCCTCCACAGAGTACCTCAACACTGTCCTATACACTCAGGCACTACAGGGTAAGAGAGTGTATTCTGGAATGCTGGAACATTGTTAATGTGGGAGGCAATCCGTCTGGCTAGGGAGACTAATCTGTCCTCCTCTTGTGCTTGCCTCTCTCTCCCCCCTCCCTGTCTGTCTCCCTCAGTCTCTCCTCCTAGGTCAGTGGTCCTGGACTGTCATCATGTCAATACTGTAGACTATACAGTTGTCAACGAGCTCAGGGACCTGCTACGACAGTTCAAACTACGAGGGGTCGGACTCGTCTTCTCTGGCCTGCAGGTACTGACTGACTGGGTGTGTTCTGGCCTGCAGGTACTGACTGACTAGGTGTGTTCTGGCCTGCAGGTACTGACTGACTGGGTGTGTTCTGGTCTGCAGGTACTGACTGACTGTGTGTGTTCTGGCCTGCAGGTACTGACTGACTGGCTGTGTTCTGGCCTGCAGGTACTGACTGACTGGCTGTGTTCTGGTCTGCAGGTACTGACTGACTGGCTGTGTTCTGGCCTGCAGGTACTGACTGACTGGGTGTGTTCTGGTCTGCAGGTACTGACTGACTGGCTGTGTTCTGGCCTGCAGGTACTGACTGGGTGTGTTCTGGTCTGCAGGTACTGACTGACTGGCTGTGTTCTGGCCTGCAGGTACTGACTGACTGGGTGTGTTCTGGTCTGCAGGTACTGACTGACTGGCTGTGTTCTGGCCTGCAGGTACTGACTGGGTGTGTTCTGGTCTGCAGGTACTGACTGACTGGGTGTGTGTGTTCTGGTCTGCAGGTACTGACTGGGTGTGTTCTGGCCTGCAGGTACTGACTGACTGGCTGTGTTCTGGTCTGCAGGTACTGACTGACTGGCTGTGTTCTGGCCTGCAGGTACTGACTGACTGGGTGTGTTCTGGTCTGCAGGTACTGACTGGGTGTGTTCTGGCCTGCAGGTACTGACTGACTGGCTGTGTTCTGGTCTGCAGGTACTGACTGACTGGCTGTGTTCTGGTCTGCAGGTACTGACTGACTGGCTGTGTTCTGGCCTGCAGGTACTGACTGACTGGCTGTGTTCTGGCCTGCAGGTACTGACTGACTGGCTGTGTTCTGGTCTGCAGGTACTGACTGACTGGGTGTGTTCTGGCCTGCAGGTACTGACTGACTGGCTGTGTTCTGGCCTGCAGGTACTGACTGACTGGGTGTGTTCTGGCCTGCAGGTACTGACTGACTGGCTGTGTTCTGGCCTGCAGGTACTGACTGACTGGCTGTGTTCTGGCCTGCAGGTACTGACTGACTGGCTGTGTTCTGGCCTGCAGGTACTGACTGACTGGCTGTGTTCTGGCCTGCAGGTACTGACTGACTGGGTGTGTTCTGGCCTGCAGGTACTGACTGACTGGGTGTGTTCTGGTCTGCAGGTACTGACTGACTGGCTGTGTTCTGGCCTGCAGGTACTGACTGACTGGCTGTGTTCTGGCCTGCAGGTACTGACTGACTGGCTGTGTTCTGGCCTGCAGGTACTGACTGACTGGGTGTGTTCTGGCCTGCAGGTACTGACTGACTGGGTGTGTTCTGGTCTGCAGGTACTGACTGACTGGGTGTGTTCTGGTCTGCAGGTACTGACTGACTGGGTGTGTTCTGGCCTGCAGGTACTGACTGACTGGGTGTGTTCTGGTCTGCAGGTACTGACTGACTGGCTGTGTTCTGGCCTGCAGGTACTGACTGACTGGCTGTGTTCTGGCCTGCAGGTACTGACTGACTGGCTGTGTTCTGGCCTGCAGGTACTGACTGACTGGGTGTGTTCTGGCCTGCAGGTACTGACTGACTGGCTGTGTTCTGGTCTGCAGGTACTGACTGACTGGGTGTGTTCTGGCCTGCAGGTACTGACTGACTGGCTGTGTTCTGGCCTGCAGGTACTGACTGACTGGCTGTGTTCTGGTCTGCAGGTACTGACTGACTGGCTGTGTTCTGGCCTGCAGGTACTGACTGACTGGCTGTGTTCTGGTCTGCAGGTACTGACTGACTGGCTGTGTTCTGGTCTGCAGGTACTGACTGACTGGCTGTGTTCTGGTCTGCAGGTACTGACTGACTGGCTGTGTTCTGGTCTGCAGGTACTGACTGACTCGGTGTGTTCTGGCCTGCAGGTACTGACTGACTGGCTGTGTTCTGGCCTGCAGGTACTGACTGACTGGCTGTGTTCTGGTCTGCAGGTACTGACTGACTGGCTGTGTTCTGGCCTGCAGGTACTGACTGACTCGGTGTGTTCTGGCCTGCAGGTACTGACTGACTGGGTGTGTTCTGGTCTGCAGGTACTGACTGACTGACTGTGTTCTGGTCTGCAGGTACTGACTGACTGGCTGTGTTCTGGCCTGCAGGTACTGACTGACTCGGTGTGTTCTGGCCTGCAGGTACTGACTGACTGGGTGTGTTCTGGTCTGCAGGTACTGACTGACTGACTGGGTGTGTTCTGGCCTGCAGGTACTGACTGACTGGGTGTGTTCTGGCCTGCAGGTACTGACTGACTGGCTGTGTTCTGGTCTGCAGGTACTGACTGACTAGGTGTGTTCTGGCCTGCAGGTACTGACTGACTGGGTGTGTTCTGGTCTGCAGGTACATTGGTTGACTACCAATGATGAAGTATAATCAGACTGATTGCATCTCTTCTTTGTCTCTTCTCTTCCCTCTGTTTCGTCTCTTCTCTGTCTCTCTCTCTTAGTATTCGGTCTTGGAAGTCCTGTTGGCAGCAGACCTGAAGGGTTTTAGACACACCGCCAGTGTGGAGGCGGCACTAACCATCCTATCGGGTAACACTCAGTGACTGACATTACAACCAACCAATCACGGACGAGAACCGTGATATATATATTTTTTAATGCTGTCCTGAACCAATCACTGCTGAGTGCACCAATTACACTCGAGTCAACGGACCCTGACACTGAAATCAGAATGATTGGTATGGATCTGGACCAATCAGGGTACAGTGGTGGCCATGAATGTCCCTCCCCCTCACCCATTGATTGGCTGTCAAGCAGTTGACAGGTTGTCAACACCTTTTTTTTTAACCAAGCATGAGAACCGATCTTCCACGTTGAAGATGCTGCTGTGTGATCGGTTTCATCTTGTAGCTTTTATAAAGACTTTTATGTTGTTGAAGTTATCTGTAGACACTGATCAAGTCTAGAGTAGGTTTTGTGGTTTCTTTCACTAATGGACATTTGAATGTCTCTGTGTGCAGTTTGAAGGTAGTTTCTAGCCCATTGCTAACTAGCGTTAGCACAATGACTGGAAGTTTACAGGAACAGCTAGAACACACACACACACACTACCTTTATCCTGGGTCTGTTTTAACACGTTTGCACTGTGTGTTAACCCCTTCAGAGCCAATGTAAACAGAGGACATAGAGGAGGGGAAATCACTTCTCAGGAAGTGATGTAAGGAAAGAAGCCCCACCCCCTCAGCACTTAACTTCCTGTTTGTTCCAAATCAAAATTCCAAATCCTTTCCAGGCCTCTACCCCAGTGTGTCCCAATCCTGGTCCTGGGGGCACATTTTTGTTTTTGACCTCGCTCACAAACCTGATTCAACCAGATGCTTGATGATAAGTTGATTAGTTGAATTAAGCTAAAAACAAAACATGTGCACCGCCTTGGTTCCCCCGGACCAGGATTGGGAAACCTGAGTCACCTGAGTCAGTGTGTGTGGATAGGTGTAAGCAATATGGAGGAAATAGCACTTAGCCTGTCCAAAGAGATATTACTGTATGTCTAATACATATTCTTAGACTGGGGAGATACTTACACTATTGCAACTTTGTTTTTAAATGTTCTTCTTATACACATCAATACATATAATATATTATTATATACATTTGCTTGATCAATTAGACTTTGATCAATTACAATTATTGATCCCTTTCAAATTGATCAATTGTACTCTATTGGATGAGAAGTTGACTGTCTCCTACTCTCTCTGTGTGTGAGAGTATGTGTACGATCATGACCATAAGAAGAATATCACATTCCAAATGGTTTTTGATACGTGATCAAGTGCCTTGCATATGTCCTGCCCTTAATTCAATTATTATAATTATTTTAACACTTTTAAACTCTTACTTAGAAATGTATTTGATAAGACTGACGATTTGTATACAGCTCCAAACTTAATTTATGCAGTGAATTAACCAGGTGTAAAGTACTTAAGTAAAGATACTTTAAAGTACTACTGAAGTTGTTTTTTTGGGTATCTGTACTTTACTATTTTTATATTTTTGGCAACTTTTACTCTACTACATTCCTAAAGGAAAGAATGTACTTTTTACTCCATACATTTTCCCTGACACCCAGAAGTACTGGTTACATTTTGAATACTCACCAGGACAGGAAAACGGTTCAATTCACACACCTGGTCATCTCTACTGCCTCTGATCTGGAGGACTCACTAAACACAAATTCTTCATTTGTAAATGATGTCTGAGTGTCGGCGTGTGCCCCTGGCTAGCCGTAAATACATACATCAACAACAACAAAAATTGTGCTGTTTTGGATTGCCTAATAGAAGTAATTTGAAATTATTTATAATTTTACTTTTGATACTTAAGTATATTTTTGCAATTACATTTGATACTTAAGTGTATTTAAAACCAAATACTTTGACTTTTACTCAAGTAGTATTTTACTGGGTGACTCACTTTTACTTGAGTCATTTTCTATGAAGGTATGAATGCGCGCTATGGTGCACGAGCGGTGTGGTCAGCATGTAACATGCGTTAGCGTTGCAAAATAAATGTACACATCTAATTCAATCATTGCACCCACACTGCTTCCTCGAGTCAACGAGCGTCTGCGTAGCCAGGCGCTAAAATAGAACTTGATTCTGTTTGTCGCGCTGCAAGTCCCGCCTCTCCCATCTCCTCATTGGTTTTTAGGCGCATATACCCACGTGGGTGATTGAAAGATGAACTGAGGTCCATACTCCAGTCCAGTCGGTTGTGGTAATGCAAATTAAAGTTGGTAATGCAAATTAAAGTTGGTTGTAAACCGCCATATAAAGTCAGAAGAAGCCTGAAGGAGGAGAGATTACTGAAAACTAACTCGGTTTACCCTTTTATCGGTGGATTAATTGTTGGAGTAGAGGACCGTGGGTTGTTATTTTACCTTAAATACACATTGTTTATATCCCAGGACAAATTAGCTAGCAACAGCAAGCTAGCTAAATTCGACCTGTCCCCAAATTAATATAGTTGGTTCAGTTTGTTTTGATATTTAAACCTGCGTCTCCCGATTGCATCTGGTGTGGGTGGACAAAATCAACACTCTTTGTGCACGGGGGCATTGTCATGCTGAAACAGGAAATGGCTGCCACAAGGTTTAAAGCACAGAATTGTCTAGAATGTCATTCTATGCTGTAGTTCCAGTGAAGGGAAATCTTAACGCTAAGGGGCCCGAACCATGAAAAACATACCGAGACCATTATTCCTCCTCCACCAAACTTTACAGTTGGCACAATGCATTGGGTCAGCTAGCGTTCTCCTGGCATCTGCCAAACCCAGATTTGTCCGTCAGACTGCCGGATGATGCAGTGTGATTCATTACTCCAGAGAACGCGTTTCCACTGCTCCAGAGTCCAATGGCGGCGAGCTTTACACCACTCCAGCCGATGCTTGGCATTCCGCATGGTGATCTTAGGCTTGTGTGCTGCTGCGCTGCCATTTCATAAATAGCTACCAAACAAGGTTATGGCTAACTAGTGTGGTAGCAATTCTATAGAAAAAGAGAGACTGCAGATTCCTCTTACAACAACTTTATTATAAGATTTACAACAATGAAGCAATCACCCATCACCAAGAACGGTTTGGAGTTGAAAGCTTAAACATAGTCGGGTCTTTTTTTTAAAAGACACAGTACAACCTCTTGTCTACGTGGCAATTTAGCAGATGTGTGGAATCAGGGGTGGAACAGTGTAAAAGGCGATTGGTCGATTTTGTCTGTGCATATTAAGATGGCCCGAGGTTGATGGCCCGAGGTTGATGGCCCGAGGTTGATGGCCCGAGGTTGATGGCCCGAGGTTGATGGCCCGAGGTTGATGGCCCGAGGTTGATGGCCCGAGGTTGATGGCCCGAGGTTGATGGCATGGGGGCACAACCGTATAAGTGCGTTTTGTCACAGTTCACACTATAATGTGCTCCTCCTTCCTGCAAGGTTCCACACAGCTGACTTCCTGCAGATAGTAAACTCACGGGATGTCTCACATGCTGCGGTCGCACCTAACAGATTTTAGTCATAAGACTGGGCGTATAGCTAAGTCACACAAAGACACGTTTGTATCAGGTTAGAAAAGCACTAGCATATAACGAGACGGTTCTTTAAGCAGTAAAACATGGGATAGATTGACTAATTCTGTAATTTCCCACAACACTAGGGATTGATGCAAAAAAGTCAACAAAATCATGCTTCCTGATGTAATCCACTACTTTCATACAGCCGTACCATTCTGATGTAATCCATTACTCTCATGCAGCCGTACCATTCTGATGTAATCCACTACTCTCATGCAGCCGTACCATTCTGATGTAATCCATTACTCTCATGCAGCCGTACCATTCTGATGTAATCCATTACTCTCATACAGCCGTACCATTCTGATGTAATCCATTACTCTCATGCAGCCGTACCATTCTGATGTAATCCATTACTCTCATACAGCCGTACCATTCTGATGTAATCCATTACTCTCATGCAGCCGTACCATTCTGATGTAATCCATTACTCTCATGCAGCCGTACCATTCTGATGTAATCCACTACTCTCATGCAGCCGTACCATTCTGATGTAATCCACTACTCTCATGCAGCCGTACCATTCTGATGTAATCCACTACTCTCATGCAGCCGTATCATTCTGATGTAATCCATTACTCTCATGCAGCCGTACCATTCTGATGTAATCCATTACTCTCATGCAGCCGTACCATTCTGATGTAATCCACTACTCTCATACAGCCGTATCATTCGGATGTAATCCACTACTTTCATACAGCCGTATCATTCTGATGTAATCCACTACTCTCATACAGCCATACCATTCTGATGTAATCCATTAATCTCATACAGCCGTATCATTCTGATGTAATCCATTACTCTCATGCAGCCGTACCATTCTGATGTAATCCACTACTTTCATGCAGCCGTACCATTCTGATGTAATCCACTACTTTCATACAGCCGTATCATTCTGATGTAATCCACTACTCTCATGCAGCCGTACCATTCTGACCCCTAACTACGTATATGGGAGGGTCTCAAGGTGTCTCTTCAGGCTAGGCCCAGTAGCTCAAGTCAAACAAGTCATATTACTTTGTTATAATGCAGGAAAACTGAAATTAGTTTGACCTAATTTCTAAACAGCATGTCACGTGTTCAACTAGAAGCGAAAGAAACATGTACTCAGAGCATGCAGCTTGCAAGAATCTTAACTTTCAACCTCTCTCTGACCCAGTCTGAAATACCTACACGTTTCAAGCAAACCACCATAGTCCCTATGCCCAAAAAAGGTAACCTAAATTACTATTGTCCAGTAGCATTCACATCTATAGCCATGACATGTTTTGAAAGGCTTGTCATGGCTCACATCAACACCATTATCCAAGACACTTTGGACCCGCTCCAATTCAGATACCACCTCAACAGATCCACAAAGGACTCAATCTCTATTGCACTCCACACTGCCCTCAGCGTTCAACACCATAGTGCCCTCCAAGCTCATCACTAAGCTAAGGACCCTGGGACTGAAAACCTCCCTCAACAACTGGACTTCCTGATGGGATGTCCCCAGGTGGTGAGGGTAGGCAACAACACATCTGCCACGATGGCCCTCAACACAGGTGCATAAAATTAGATTTGTATTACATGTAACCCTGTCAATCAATACGCATAGTACAGTGGAGGCTGCTGACGGCTCATAATAATGGCTGGAACAGAGCAAATGGAAACCATGTATTTGATACCATTCCATTGATTCTTGATTCAGCTCCAACCATTACCACGAGCCCGTCCTCCCGAATTAAGGTGCCACCAACCTCCTGTGGCATAGTATACGTTGGTAACTTCCTGTTTAGTTTCAAGCTATTTTCTGACCTTTTATCTGAGGGTTTCTTCGGTTTAATGTAGAATCTCTCCAATCTAACAATATATGGACGCTCCTTCAAGTGCAGTTGAATCATTTGTTATTCATTGGTCCTTATCATCACAACAAGAAAATTGATTAAGAGTCCAAAGGTGATAAGAGTATAGAAGACACGTATCCACTGTCCCCTCCCATCAGTCCAGCCAGGCAATTCATAAACTTGATCTCCACTTGGGGAAAAAGCCCCTAGACATTATTTCTCTTTGCATACACCTTGCTGTCTGCCCCTCCGACCTCTGCAACATTGTTGCAATTTATTATTACATGCAGTAATAATATAATTACATGCAGTAATAAGTGTGCCACCCAGTTGACAGAGCTGCCAACAGCTAATTCATGTCTGCTCATGTCTGTAAGGGAGGTGGAGAGAGGAGAGGTAAAATAAGTTAAACGAATGTTTTGGCTAATGCATTGGATTGGAATACATAGCTATAATAAATCTCTGTATTTCCATGTGAACATATTGCAACTGTTGTGACTTCTGGCTAAGGATATTCAAGATTAATTGATCTAATTGATTTAATTAATTTGGTAGTCCTATCCAAATGAATCTAAGAGGGGCAACATTAAGGGTTTTAATATAGAGGCCACTTGAATTAACTGGATCAGTAGTGATCATTAACCGGTATAGCATCTACTCCTCTATCAACAACAGTGTAAATCAACAGTCAATTGACTATGTTCTCATTCTGAACGGTTGTCGGGCTCTAAAACGTCCAAGAACCCAATGTCTTGCAAATTAACTCAATGCCACAAATAATTCATTCAAGGTTTTATTTACAAGGTTTTATTTACTAGACTAAATAAGTTGGAAAATTCAATAGTTAACAGATACGATATAGAGGCAGGGTATACAAGATACAGCGCAGTTGTCTAGGGGACAATCTCCATGAATTAACCACCGTACCCAACTCAGCAAATCCAACAGTACAAGACTTTTGAGGACGAGATGGTCTTATCAAGAGGGAAATATGAGAGGCTCCACCAACACATGCTTTCACAACCGTGAAATGATAGTTTTGTCACCCAGAAATCGCCAGTGAGACCAGGCTATCAGATCACATCTGAATGTGGACAATGCAGAGACAGTATGGATCATGGGTTGGTAAATTAGACCTGCCGTCTCACACACAACGCCACTTTCATAGAATAGGAATAATAAAACAGGGAAATTCATTATGTCGATGTTGCCTCTGTGGGATTCTGTCAGGGTGGGATAAGTGCTTGGAGGATGGTGGTCTCTCCCTCTCGTGGAGCGGAGGCCGGAAATAACCCACATCTTCCTCTCTTGGTTATTTTACTGAACAAAAATATAAACGCAACATGCAACAATTTCAAATATTTTACTGAGTTACAGTTCATATAAGGAAATCAGTCAATTGAAATAAATTAATTGGGCCCTAATCTATGGATTTCACATGACTGGGAACAGAAATACCTTTTAAAAAAAAGTAGGGGCCTGGATGGATGAGAAACAGTATCTGGTGTGACCACCATTTGCCTCCTGCAGCGTGACACATCTCCTTCACATAGAGTTGATCAAGCTGTTGATCGTGGCTTGTGGAATGTTGTCCCACTACTCTTCAATGGCTGTGTGAAGTTGCTGGATATTGGCGGAAACTGGAACACGCTGTCAGACACGTCGATCCAGAGCATCCCAAACATGCTCAATGGGTGACATGTCTGGTGAGTATGCAGGCTATGGAAGAACTGGGAAATGTTCAGCTTCCTGGAATTGTGTACAGATCCTTGCGCCATAACGCTGTGCATTAACATGCTGAAACAGGAGGTGATGGTGACAGATGAATGGAATGACAATGGGCATCAGGATCTCATCACGGTATTTCTGTGCATTATGATAAATGCAAGTGTGTTCGTTGTCCATATCTTGCCTGCCCATATCATAACCCTACCGCCACCACGGGGCACTCTGTTCACAACGTTGACATCAGCAAACCGCTCACCCACATGATGCCACACACGTGGTCTGAGGTTGTGAGGCTGGTTGCGCGTACTGTAAAATTCTCTAAATTGACGTTGGAGGCGGCTTATGGTAGAGAAATTAACATTAAATTATTTGGCAACAGCTCTGATGGACATTCCTGCAGTCAGCATGTCGATTGCACAAGCCCTCAAAACTTGAGACATCTGTGTTGTGGGACAAAAGTGCACATTTTAGAGTGGCCTTTTATTGTCCCCAGTACAAGGTGCACCTGTGTAATGATCATGCTGTTTCATCAGCTTCTTGATAATCCATCCACCTGACAGATGTGGCCTATCTTGGCAAAGGAGAAATGCTCACTAACAGGGATGTAACAAATTTGTGCACAACATTTGAGAGAAATAAGCTTTCTGTGCATATGAAAAATTATTAGGATCTTTTATTTCAGCTCATGAAACATTACATGTTGCATTTATATTTTTGTTCCGTGTATTATCAGTCCAGGAAAGTAGGCCTAAAGTCTAAATTGTGCACTAGGGCCCATAGGATTCTGGTCAAATGTAGAGCACTGAATAGGGTGCCATTTGGCACACAGCCCCAGTGTTCTGAGTGTAGGAACTGGAGAGAACTGGAGAGTGGGTCCTTAAAGCAGTACAGCTGTAAGCAGCCACGTAGGTGAGAGGCTTCTCAGGTGACTATGGGAACAGGACTATACAGACACCGAGCTGCATTCCCTATTCCCTAATATAGTGCACTACTTTATGACCAAATAAACCTACAGCTCTGATCAAAAGTAGTGTCTTTCCCCGTGTTACCGTTTCCCCCTCCCCGTGTTACCGTTTCCCCCTCCCCCGTGTTACCGTTTCCCCCTCCCCCGTGTTACCGTTTCCCCCTCCCCCGTGTTACCGTTTCCCCCTCCCCCGTGTTACCGTTTCCCCCTCCCCCGTGTTACCGTTTCCCCCTCCCCCGTGTTACCGTTTCCCCCTCCCCCGTGTTACCGTTTCCCCCTCCCCCGTGTTACCGTTTCCCCCTCCCCCGTGTTACCGTTTCCCCCGCACCCGTGTTACCGTTTCCCCCGCCCCGTGTTACCGTTTCCCCCGCCCCGTGTTACCGTTTCCCCCACCCCGTGTTACTGTTTCCCCTGTGTTACCGTTTCCCCTGCCCCGTGTTACCGTTTCCCCTTCCCCGTTTCCCTTCCTCTCTTTGCAGAACAAAAATGTAGTGCACTATACAGGAAATAGGATGCCATTTCAAACACACCCCTCGGTTTTGTAAAAGCTGCCAAGCATTCATTGTTCCTCTGAAGTGTTCCTAAAAGAGAATCAACTTGTCCCTTATTTGTAACACTTCCACTTGATATTGTTGTGTTGTGACGAAAAGCCCACTCGTCTTAGAGCCTGCATTCTGTGAGTCTCCCTATAAATTAGAGGACTTACTAAACATAAATGAGATCAAGTTCTCCAAGGCGAGGCCACGCCCGTTGGACGAATGATCTAATCTCCTTGGAAACCAAAAGACCGATCAAGGAAGCCGTATCCTACTCAGACAGAAGAGTTTCCAGAGAGGACCCTGCGGAGCGTGCTGTGAGTTCGCAATACATCCTGCGGGGTCAGAGAAATAATTACATGAACTCTAATAGAGAATAGGGTGCCATTTGGGGCGTAGCCCCGAGGTTCCTCTCACCTGGTTTGCTGCTCACACCTGTGCCTCTTCAGGGACCCACTCTGACTGTAGCTCCTACAGCACTCCGTGCATTTGTACGGCTTCTCTCCTGTGTGGACAACCATGTGTACTTTACGGGACGCCGAAGTGATGAAGCACTTGTCGCACTCGGAGCATTTGTATGGTTTCTCCCCTGTGTGTCTCCTCATGTGCTGCGCTAGATGCCCACTCTGACTGTATCTCCTACAGCACTCTGTGCATTTGTACGGCTTCTCTCCTGTGTGGACAACCATGTGTACTTTACGAGACGCCGGGGTGATGAAGCACTTGTCACACTCGGAGCATTTGTATGGTTTCTCCCCTGTGTGTTTGATTGTAACGTGGTCTTTCAATTGGTACCCCTGTTTGAACTGCTTCCCACAGTCCTGGCAAGAGAACAGTGTTTTCCTGCTGTGTTGTCGCCGGTGGATCATAAGGGTGTGCGGCCGAGCAAAGGTCATGGGACACTCTGGGCAGGACAGCGGGCGCTCGCCGGTGTGGCTCAGCCGGTGATACTTCAGACTAATGTAACGGACAAAACTCTGGCTGCACTCCGGGCATACGTACGGTTTATTTCCGCTGTGGGCCGTCATGTGGCTCTTCAGGTGGTCGGAGATTTTGAAGCTTTGGCCACACTGCGGGCAGACGTAGGGCCGCGCGTCGCTGTGGAACCGCATGTGGCGGGTCAGGTTGGATTTGAACGTGAAGGTTCTGCCGCATTGGAGGCAGGCGAAGGGGCGCTCCACCTCGTGGATTGGTCGGTGCTCGTCTAGACTGCCTTTCCGGGAGAACGTTTTATGGCACACCTCACAGGAGTACGGCCGGTACTGTGTGTGGCTCCGGGAATGTAACTTAAACTGAATTTTGGAGAAGAACTTCTGGCCGCAGTCCGGACACGGGAACCTGGGGACCTTCTGGTTATGAGGCCAACATTCCAGGTCAGATCGTAACGCAGCCAGATTGAATGGCTGAACAGTAGACGACTGCAGCTGCCTCCCATCATCCTGGTGGTACAGGGGGACATCCTTCATCTTGATACCCAAATGATGTGCATCTGTCCTGGGGTCGCTCTCTGTAGGTCCCCTGGTGTTACCCATCTCTGGGTCGTAGCTCTCTGGCTTCACAGAGTTCAACCAGTGTTCATCACTTCTCATTTCGATAGGCAGCTCATCCATCTCTTGTTTCACCTGGTTTAGAATAAAAGAGCTTTATTGTCCCAGAGGAAACTTAAGCGATAGTAAGATACATCAAGATATCTAGTACATTTATACAGTGCACTCGGAAAGTATTCAGACCCCTTGACTTTTTCCACATTGTTACATTAGCCTTGTTCTAAAATTGAATAAATAGATTTTTTCCCACTCAATCTACACACAATACCCCATAATGACAAAGCAAAAAGTTTTTAAAAAATGTTTGCAAATGTATTAAAAAATAAAACACTGAAATATCACATTTACATAAGTATTCAGATCCTTTACTCTGTACTTTATTGAAGCACCTTTTGAACCTTTGGCAGCGATTACAGCCTTGAGTCTTCTTGGGGATGACGCTACAAGCTTGGCACACCTGTATTTGGGGAGTTTCTCCCATTCTTCACTGCAGAACCTCTTAAGCTCTGTCAGGTTGGATGGGGAGTGTTGCTTCACAGTTATTTTCAGGTCTCTCCAGAGATGTTCGATTCGGTTCAAGTCCGGGCTCTGGATGGGCCACTCAACGTCATTCAGAAACTTGTCCCGAAGCCACTCCTGTGTTGTCTTGGCTGTGTGCTTAGGGTGGTTGTCCTGTTGGACGGTGAACCTTCACCCCAGTCTGAGGTCCTGAGTGCTCTGGAGCAGGTTTTCATCAAGGATCTCTGTAATTTGCTCTCTTCATCATTGCCTCGATCCTGACTAGTCTCCCAGTCCCTGCCGTTGAAAAACATCCCCACAGTATGATGCTGCCACCACCATGCTTCACAGTAGGGATGGTGCCAGGTTTCCTCCAGGTGTGACACTTGGCATTCAGGCCAAAATAGTTGAATCTGGGTTTCATCAGACCAGAGAATCTTGTTTCTCATGGTCAGAGTCCTTTAGGTGCTTTTTGGCAAACTCCAAGCAGGCTGTCATGTGCCTTTTACTGATGAGTGGCTTCCATCTGGCCACTCTACCATAAAGGCCTGGTTGGTGGAGTGCTGCAGAGACTGTTGTCCTTCTGGAAAGTTCTTCCATCTCCACAGAGGAACTCTGGAGCTCTGTCCGAGTGACCTTCGGGTTCTTGGTCAGGACTCTTGGTGGTTCCAAACGTCTTTCATTTAAAAATGGAGGCCACTGTGTTCTTGGGGATCTTCAATGCTGCAGACATTTTTTGGTACCCTTCCTCAGATCTGTGCCTCGACACAATCCTGTCTCGGAGCTCTACTTACAACAATTCCTTCGACCTCATGGCTTGGTTTTATCTCTGACATGCACAGTCAACTGTGGTACCTTATATAGACAGGTGTGTGCCTTTCCAAATCATGTCCAATCAATTGAATTTACCACAGGTGGACTCCAATCACGTTGTAGAAACATCTCAAGGATGATCAATGGAAACAGGATGCACCTGAGCTCAATTTCGAGTCTCATAGCAAAGGTTCTGAATACTTATGTAAATAAGTATTTTTTAATACATTTGTAAGCATTTTTAAAAACCTGTTTTGCTTTGTCATTATGGGGTATTGTGTGTAGATTTATGATTTTTTTTTATTTAATACATTTTAGAATGAGGCTGTAACGTCACAAAATGTGGAAAGAGTCAAGGGGTCTGAATACTTTCTGAATGAACTGTAGCTACAACCTTCACACAGACATATCTGGTAAACATATAGCTACAACCTTCACACAGACATATCTGGTAAACATATAGCTGCAACCTTCACACAGACATATCTGGTAAACATATAGCTGTAACATTCACACAGACATATCTGGTAAACATATAGCTGCAACCTTCACACAGACATATCTGGTAAACATATAGCTGCAACCTTCACACAGACATATCTGGTAAACATATAGCTGTAACATTCACACAGACAGATATCTAGTAAACATATAGCTGCAACATTCACACAGACAGATACCTAGTAAACATATAGCTGCAACATTCACACAGACAGATATCTAGTAAACATATAGCTGTAACATTCACACAGACAGATACCTAGTAAACATATAGCTGTAACATTCACACAGACAGATATCTAGTAAACATATAGCTGTAACATTCACACAGACAGATATCTAGTAAACATATAGCTGTAACATTCACACAGACAGATACCTAGTAAACATATAGCTGTAACATTCACACAGACAGATATCTAGTAAACTTATAGCTGTAACCTTCAAACAGACAGATATCTAGTAAACATATAACTAACATTCACACAGACAGATATCTAGTAAACATATAGCTGTAACCTTCAAACAGACAGATATCTAGTAAACATATAGCTGCAACATTCACACAGACAGATATCTAGTAAACATATAGCTGTAACATTCACACAGACAGATACAAATGCTATAAAAGATCTCAATTACATTTTCATTTAAAAGCCACAAGTTTAAACCTACCTCTTGTTTTGCTGCGTCAGGCCTCAAGATGGTGCTGGAGAGTTTGAGAATTATCTTGGGTTTATTTTTGCTTCCCTTCGGGCAGTGCTGATGTCTAGGCACTAGTGATTCCTGACTAGAAACACTTTTGCTGTCAGCAGAGTCGTTTCCTTTTCCTGTGGATTGTTTCTTTCCTCTGCTGGTGGTGGAGTTTTTCTTCTGGTTGTTCTGATTAAGTCTAGGAGCACAGAGAGACAATTGATCCTTTGTCAGTCTGTGGAGTCTCAAGATGGGTAAAGAAACAGCAGCGGACATTTTGAGTTGATTCAGGTTAACACTATGCAGAGAATCTCCTTCCTCCATTTTGAGTTGATTCAGGTTAACGCTATGCAGAGAATCTCCTTCCTCCATTTTGAGTTGATTCAGGTTAACGCTATGCAGAGAATCTCCTTCCTCCATTTTGAGTTGATTCAGGTTAACACTATGCAGAGAATCTCCTTCCTCCATTTTGAGTCGATTCAGGTTAACGCTATGCAGAGAATCTCCTTCCTCCATTTTGAGTCGATTCAGGTTAACGCTATGCAGAGAATCTCCTTCCTCCATTTTGAGTTGATTCAGGTTAACGCTATGCAGAGAATCTCCTTCCTCCATTTTGAGTTGATTCAGGTTAACGCTATGCAGAGAATCTCCTTCCTCCATTTTCAGTTGATTCAGGTTAACACTATGCAGAGAATCTCCTTCCTCGTCTTCTCCTTATAAGACAGCTCTAGGCTGGTGCCATGTGGTTGACTGTTATGGC
>NW_026600405.1:10000-22994 GCF_029448725.1 Salvelinus fontinalis | reverse complement strand
CAGACTTTTGACATCGTTGACGGTCCATCTGTTCTGTCTCATTCACTCCTGTGCATTCTAATTCCAGCGTGTACACGGTTGTTTACAAGCGTAAAAAAATAGCTTTTCATTTGAATTGGGCTTTAGACCAGGGCCTTACCACTGAGGTACCCCGTTACAGAGACTGTCTGTTACCACTGAGGTACCCCGGTACAGAGACTGTCTCTTACCACTGAGGTCCCACGGTATATAGACTGTCTCTTACCACTGAGGTCCCACGGTATATAGACTGTCTCTTACCACTGAGGTCCCACGGTATATAGACTGTCTCTTACCACTGAGGTCCCACGGTATATAGACTGTCTCTTACCACTGAGGTCCCACGGTATATAGACTGTCTCTTACCACTGAGGTCCCACGGTATATAGACTGTCTCTTACCACTGAGGTCCCACGGTATATAGACTGACTGTTACCACTGAGGTCCCACGGTATATAGACTGACTGTTACCACTGAGGTCCCACGGTATATAGACTGACTGTTACCACTGAGGTCCCACGGTATATAGACTGACTGTTACCACTGAGGTCCCACGGTATATAGACTGACTGTTACCACTGAGGTCCCACGGTATATAGACTGACTGTTACCACTGAGGTCCCACGGTATATAGACTGTCTCTTACCACTGAGGTCCCACGGTATATAGACTGTCTCTTACCATTGAGGTCCCACGGTATATAGACTGTCTCTTACCATTGAGGTCCCACAGTATATAGACTGTCTCTTACCATTGAGGTCCCACAGTATATAGACTGTCTCTTACCATTGAGGTCCCACAGTATATAGACTGTCTCTTACCATTGAGGTCCCACAGTATATAGACTGTCTCTTACCATTGAGGTCCCACAGTATATAGACTGTCTCTTACCATTGAGGTCCTACAGTATATAGACTGTCTCTTACCATTGAGGTCCCACAGTATATAGACTGTCTCTTACCATTGAGGTCCCACAGTATATAGACTGTCTCTTACCATTGAGGTCCTACAGTATATAGACTGTCTCTTACCATTGAGGTACTCTTGAAGAAGATGTTGTTGCAGATGGAAGAGAAGAGTTTCAGACTCTCCTGTAGGCGGTTCTGAAAGAGGGGAGATCATTGGATAAAACAGTAACATTAGTAATATAGCGCCTGTCACGGTCAGACCATGTGTAGTAATATTGTAATAGTGTTCATCAGGGAAATGACATGTGACGATGGAGGGTTAACAATAGAGTGGGTGTGTCTCACCATACATGGGTCCTCTACTAGAGTCATGTCGTATCCACTGAGAGAAACAACAAATACCACGGCCCGGACGTCCTCGAAACAACCAATCCACTTCCTCCTCTCTGTCCTCTGACCCCCCACATCATACATCCTGCAGAGGGGGAAGGGGGAGAGAATTATTTTTTATATATATTATTTTTTTCCAAAGAGCGAGAGAGAAATCTGTACATTAGATGGAACACATCAGAGTCATTGATTATGTGGAGTAGAGAACATGGGCAGCCAGTGAAACGGGTTATTAGTGTGGTCGTGGTTTGGCCAATGTGTTTAGAGTGTTTTAGATCCATGTGATAATGACCGTTAGCTGTCAGCAGGAGGTTCACAGCATAGCTTCAAATAGGACACCTGCTACTATTTAGATTGTGTGTGTGTGTGTGTGTGTGTCTGTTTATCAATTAGCAAGTTAATTAATTTACTCAGATTGAGGGAACCGTCTGTTGGGTCCTTCAGGAACACCTGGGTCCTCCGTGAAGCCCCTCGAGGTCCACAGAGAGCTTGCGTCCCAATTGGCACACTATTCCTGATTTAGAGCAGTCTTTTTTATCAGGGCCCACGGGGCTCTGGTTGAAGTAGTGCACTACATGGGGAATAGAGTGTGATTTGGGACACGACCAGAGGGCTTAGAATAAGCCAGAGATGATGGAAACCTCTGTAGTATTTTAGCGTAAGCCAACGTCATTAAAACAAAAAGGGATCTCATTTGGGATTTAGTGATGCCAGTCTCTTTTCTTCTCTCCTCCTAAAAGGTCCAGGGGCTAACGGTTGAACACCGCCACACTCAACCGCAATGAATACGCTTAAAATATCACTTTTTACTCGCAATAAACCATAACAATTATTAATTTGCAATTACCTTGATATGCTACAGTCCATGTTGAGTATTAGTGAGTTTGTCTCTGAAGATTCTACACTAAAACCCCAACACCTTGGAGGTCTGGTGTTGGCTAATATGGTGTGAAATCAGCTGATAAACCCAAATGAACGAATGGCAGGGGTTAACGCAATGGCGCTTTAGATGATGCATCCAGAGTACAATTGACAAAATGTCACATACTAAAACTTGTTTTTCGCATACCATTTATTTGGGAGTATTATTCGTACACAACCTTGTCTATCAACTTGCTCCATCTGTTCAGCTAGTGTTATCACAGTGTTCAGTGTGTGTGTGTGTGTGTGTGTGTGTGTGTGTGTGTGTGTGTGTGTGTGTGTGTGTGTGTAGTATATAATATCATCCAGCCACATCTATAACATTTGGACTGCCAATAGGGCCCCATGTATGGACTGCCAATAGGGCCCCATGTATGGACTGCCAATAGGGCCCCATGTATGGACTGCCAATAGGGCCCCATGTATGGAATGCCAGTAGGGCCCCATGTATGGAATGCCAGTAGGGCCCCATGTATGGAATGCCAGTAGGGCCCCATGTATGGAATGCCAGTAGGGCCCCATGTATGGAATGCCAGTAGGGCCACATGTATGGCAGTGATCTGACAGGTAGGATATACCATACAGACCTGTCCCTATTTTAATGGATTCTTTATTTATGTCCTTCCTGTCGTTTGTTCTTTCTCTCGTTCTTTTAGTTCTTTAATTCCCTGTTTTGATCTTTAAATTCTAAACTCTGAATTACAAATGTCCCTTTTTTTAAACGAATTTCAACCACATCTCAAAATCACAATCAATCACAAAATTAACTAATGATGCTAGCCGATACCCTCTTCTCTTTCCCTCTCCCCCCCACTTAACTTGTAAATTCCTTGGTCATTCATCAGTATCGGTTAATTATCTGATGCTCTGATGAAGACGAGGTGAAATGGAGAGGCCGCGTCCCCATAGCGCCCTATTCCCTATATAGTACACTACTTTTCACCAAAGCCCTATGGGACCCGAATAGGGTGCCACTTGGGATGGGGTCTCATCTCTCTAGAGGCGGAATGAGAGGGTCACAGGTCAATGGGAAGCAGGCTGTGTGTGTGTGTGCACTAAACTGGCCCGTGACATCTGGGAGGCGATGGCTGGTAGACGATGTGATTGGAGGATTAAACAAGTGTTCCATTCGGTCTTTCATTACATAGTTAATTAGGGGCTAGCTAACGAACTGCGACCTACGTTGACCTTGACTGAGGAAGAGTGTGTGTGTGAGGTTCAGGAATACATTTCTCCATCCCCATCTTTCTCTGGGTCCCTCACCACATACTTTAGAGAGAAAGAGAGAGAATGACAGATATTATAATGAAGCCTCCCACTCCTCCTTTTACCTAATCAGGTATTACAGCCCCGCCCACAGCGCAAACACACCGTCAACAACTATGGGTCATAAAAAGCCTGTGAAAAACGGTCGTCTTTTCCATAGAGAGGTGGACAATGGGTGACAAAGGCCTCACACACACACATTCATCCACTGGTCCTTTTAGTGCTCTACCATTTAACCTACCCCCGCAGTGCGCGCACACACACACACGATGTCTGTGGGATTTAGCTGTAGTCAACGTGACAGAAAATCAACAAAAGCAAAGCGTGTGTGTAAGTAGAGAAGAGGAGTAGAGGAGAGACCAGAAAGGAGGAAAGAGCTCAAGAAAGAGACTGACCCCTCGACCAAACAGAAACCACTTCCTGTCATCCAGCAATCATTAAAACTACTTTTTATTTGACATCTAGATGACGCACCCCCCCCTATGGGGCTGAAACGTAGACTACTACAGGGGCCGTATGTATTGAGCCATTGAACGTCTAAAGACTGTCGAACATTTCAAAGCACAACGCACAGTATATAAAGTTCAGGATGAGCCTCTGCCCAGAGACGTGGTGCAACATCCCCGGTCCAATGTTGACGTTTCAATGATTAAAGTAATGAACATTTGGCGTGATTCATCGTTTAGTGTGTTTGAAAACATAAATCGAAGTGAAATTAGATGTGAAATACACAGGAAAAGTCTCATCTCATAAATGTCACAAGATATTCCAGAGAACTGTCATGTGTTTTTTCTGCCATTCTCCCTCCTCCCCTCTCCTCTCCTCTCCTCCCGTCTCTCAGTAAGTGTGTATAACAGATAGATACTGAAGTGGAGATATCTTGTTTAGAAAAAGGTGAAATGGACAAAAAAAATGATTTTCTTTGGAGAGATTTGACCTTTTCCCCGTCTGTCCGTCCTGCCGTGTTGCTGAGGGTTATTGTCTTTGAGGAAATTGAAAACGGGGGACTCGGTCCCCGTACCCCCATCCACAGAGATTTACGACTAGAGTGGGGTGGGTGTGTGTGTGTGTGTTTTATGTGATGGGTCATTTCTGTCAATAAAAGCATCTATAGTGCAGTTTGATTGACAGCATTCAATTTCATGTGTCCATGACCCTACATGCTGATTGTATGTGTGTGTGTGGTGTGGTGTTGATCAACTATTGTATTGCTCCTAGACAGAGGCCATCACACAGATATTCTGCCAATTTGTGAAGCTCACACACACACACACACACAGAGGTAAAAGGGTCTGTCTGTGTCATATTGACTTGCAGTTCCCACTACGCATTGTGACAATGTTTAGATGCAAAACAGAGGCACCTTATGAAAAGCCTCTCGCCGCAGCCCAGGTAATATGGTTTACCATTTTAATTCATTTTAAATACAGAGGTAATATTGTTACGTTTTCCTAATTCATATGAAATGCAGAGGTAATATTGTTAGTTATTATAATTCCTAGGAAGTGTATTTTACAGAGCAGGTGTAGGAGACTGGAGTAGGTTACATCCCAAATGACACTCTATTCCCTATAGGGTACAATACTCTGGTCTAAAGTAGTGTACTATTTAGGGAATAGAGTCCAATTTGGGATGGAGATTGTGTTTAGAAAAGTTGTTTAGAGAGAGAGGGGCTCCATTGGAACAGTTGTTGAGAGAGAGAGAGGAGCTCCATTGGAACAGTTGTTTAGAGAGAGAGAGAGAGAGGAGCTCCATTGGAACAGTTGTTTAGAGAGAGAGAGAGAGGAGCTCCATTGGAACAGTTGTTTAGAGAGAGAGGAGCTCCATTGGAACAGTTTAGAGAGAGAGAGAGGAGCTCCATTGGAACAGTTGTTTAGAGAGAGAGAGAGAGAGGAGCTCCATTGGAACAGTTGTTTAGAGAGAGAGAGAGAGAGGAGCTCCATTGGAACAGTTGTTTAGAGAGAGAGAGAGAGAGAGGAGCTCCATTGGAACAGTTGTTTAGAGAGAGAGAGGGGGAGGAGCTCCATTGGAACAGTTGTTTAGAGAGAGAGGAGCTCCATTGGAACAGTTTAGAGAGAGAGAGAGGAGCTCCATTGGAACAGTTGTTTAGAGAGAGAGAGAGAGAGGAGCTCCATTGGAACAGTTGTTTAGAGAGAGAGAGAGAGAGGAGCTCCATTGGAACAGTTGTTTAGAGAGAGAGAGAGAGAGAGGAGCTCCATTGGAACAGTTGTTTAGAGAGAGAGAGAGAGAGAGAGAGGAGCTCCATTGGAACAGTTGTTTAGAGAGAGAGAGAGAGGAGCTCCATTGGAACAGTTGTTTAGAGAGAGAGAGAGAGAGAGAGAGGAGCTCCATTGGAACAGTTGTTTAGAGAGAGAGAGAGAGAGAGGAGCTCCATTGGAACAGTTGTTTAGAGAGAGAGAGGGGGAGGAGCTCCATTGGAACAGTTGTTTAGAGAGAGAGGAGCTCCATTGGAACAGTTTAGAGAGAGAGAGAGGAGCTCCATTGGAACAGTTGTTTAGAGAGAGAGAGAGAGGAGCTCCATTGGAACAGTTGTTTAGAGAGAGAGAGAGAGAGAGGAGCTCCATTGGAACAGTTGTTTAGAGAGAGAGAGAGAGAGGAGCTCCATTGGAACAGTTGTTTAGAGAGAGAGAGAGAGAGGAGCTCCATTGGAACAGTTGTTTAGAGAGAGAGAGAGGAGCTCAAATGGAACAGTTGTTTAGAGAGAGAGAGAGAGAGGAGCTCCATTGGAACAGTTGTTTAGAGAGAGAGAGAGAGAGGAGCTCCATTGGAACAGTTGTTTAGAGAGAGAGAGAGAGAGAGAGAGGGGAGCTCCATTGGAACAGTTGTTTAGAGAGAGAGAGAGAGAGAGAGAGGAGCTCCATTGGAACAGTTGTTTAGAGAGAGAGAGAGAGAGGAGCTCCATTGGAACAGTTGTTTAGAGAGAGAGAGAGAGAGAGGAGCTCCATTGGAACAGTTGTTTAGAGAGAGAGAGAGAGAGAGGAGCTCCATTGGAACAGTTGTTTAGAGAGAGAGAGAGAGAGAGGAGCTCCATTGGAACAGTTGTTTAGAGAGAGAGGAGCTCCATTGGAACAGTTGTTTAGAGAGAGAGAGAGAGAGAGAGGAGCTCCATTGGAACAGTTGTTTAGAGAGAGAGAGAGAGAGAGGAGCTCCATTGGAACAGTTGTTTAGAGAGAGAGAGGAGCTCCATTGGAACAGTTGTTTAGAGAGAGAGAGAGAGGAGCTCCATTGGAACAGTTGTTTAGAGAGAGAGAGAGAGAGGAGCTCCATTGGAACAGTTGTTTAGAGAGAGAAAGAGAGAGAGAGAGAGGAGCTCCATTGGAACAGTTTAGAGAGAGAGGAGCTCCATTGGAACAGTTTAGAGAGAGGAGCTCCATTGGAACAGTTGTTTAGAGAGAGAGAGAGAGAGAGAGAGGAGCTCCATTGGAACAGTTGTTTAGAGAGATAGAGAGAGAGGAGCTCCATTGAAACAGTTGTTGAGAGAGAGAGAGAGAGAGAGAGAGGAGCTCCATTGGAACAGTTGTTTAGAGAGAGAGAGAGAGAGAGAGGAGCTCCATTGGAACAGTTGTTGAGAGAGAGAGAGAGAGAGAGAGGAGCTCCATTGGAACAGTTGTTGAGAGAGAGAGAGAGAGAGAGGAGCTCCATTGGAACAGTTGTTTAGAGAGAGAGAGAGAGGAGCTCCATTGGAACAGTTGTTTAGAGAGAGAGAGAGAGAGAGGAGCTCCATTGGAACAGTTGTTTAGAGAGAGAGAGAGAGGAGCTCCATTGGAACAGTTGTTTAGAGAGAGAGGAGCTCCATTGGAACAGTTGTTTAGAGAGAGAGGAGCTCCATTGGAACAGTTGTTTAGAGAGAGAGAGAGAGAGAGAGAGAGAGAGAGGAGCTCCATTGGAACCGTTGTTTAGAGAGAGAGGAGCTCCATTGGAACAGTTGTTTAGAGAGAGAGAGAGGAGCTCCATTGGAACAGTTGTTTAGAGAGAGAGAGAGAAAGAGAGGAGCTCCATTGGAACAGTTGTTTAGAGAGAGAGAGGAGCTCCATTGGAACAGTTGTTTAGAGAGAGAGAGGAGCTCCATTGGAACAGTTGTTTAGAGAGAGAGAGAGAGAGAGAGAGGAGCTCCATTGGAACCGTTGTTTAGAGAGAGAGGAGCTCCATTGGAACAGTTGTTTAGAGAGAGAGAGAGAGGAGCTCCATTGGAACAGTTGTTTAGAGAGAGAGAGAGAGGAGCTCCATTGGAACAGTTGTTTAGTAGATGTATTTAGTACTTGGGAGTATGGCTAGACGGTACACTGTCCTTCTCTCAGCACATATCAAAGCTGCAGGCTAAAGTTAAATCTAGACGACTTGGTTTCCTCTATCGTAGTCGCTCCTCTTTCACCCCAGCTGCCAAACTAACCCTGATTCAGATGACCATCCTACCCATGCTAGATTACAGAGACGTAATTTAAAGATCGGCAGGTAAGGGTGCTCTCGAGTAGCTAGATGTTCTTTACCATTCGGCCATCAGATTTGCCACCAACGCTCCTTATAGGACACATCACTGCACTCTATACTTGTATATAGACAATATCACCATAAACAGCATAAACAGCAAAAGTGCTTAGAACAAGATCCTTTGCGTGAAAAACAACATTTTGTTCCTAAAATAAAAGCCCAACCTCAACATCAATGTCTTGGTTAAGTTATCAATGTGCTGTTTAAAATTCAGATTTTCATCTAACCAAATCCCCAAATAATTATAGGAAGTGACTAGGGCTGTTGCGGTGACCATATTCACGAGACATGAAGACAGTAAATTTCCACCTGACCGTTGAGTCACGGTAATTAGGCTTCTCCTAGGTCTGATGCTGATGGTCATTAGTAACCTACCAAACTTTATAACTGCCTGGTACTCAGCACTCTATTGTCTCTCTAAATCACTCTGACATCAATGCAAATATAATCAAACACTTAACGAGAGCCCATGAGCTCATGTTGCGCAACATTTCTATTGGCTATGTAATTGTGTGAGAAAACAGAGTGATGGCCTCTGCTAAAAAGAGGATCCCATCAGCTTTCTATAGGCTAGGACTACTATATTTATTTCCCAAATTTCCTAATATTAAGCAGATTGCTTCTCTTTACAACAGGAGTATAGCCTACCTGGCTGGCATAATAAACCACGGGGAAAAGTGTCCTCCATTCGCTATTTAAGTGCATAGATGACATGTATTTTCCCCGTGTTATGGGATTTTTATGAATAAATTACTAAAATATGTATACATTTGACTTAGATGTTAATGTATGAATGAAACTTATTATACTCATAATGCTGAATGTAATATGTTCCTTGTTAGAAAGAATGGGTTTATCTTCAGACAGGCTAGAATGATGTCTCTACCCAGGGAGGGGAAAGACCTTGGGTTGGTTGTAGATAGTTTAACAGGTGGCAGACAGTAATGAGAACTCTAACTATACTGCCATTGTATCCGAGAGGAGGTTGGACATTAAAACCTATGACATCATCTTTATTATATAACCTGATGTAAAATGTATTATGATCAGTACTCTCGAGAATAAACGCTATTGATTGATTGATTTTGAGACTGGTCTCTGTCCATTTAATGCTGACAAGTATCTTACAAATTCTTATGTATGAGCAGAGTGTTTTAATTTAATTGGTTGATAAACATATAGGAATTAAATTCCTTTTAACACCCCGCTGCCCCTGTTTCGATACAGGTGCATGATAATGGTCCATTCTAAATAAATAAATAAATGTCACATATTATTTAGTAAATGTCAAGACAAGATTAAATCAAGAATAGTCTGATTGGTGACAATATTAGCCTATCACTTGTGAATGACACCCAGCACAATAAATAATTACTTTTTAAAAATTCATTTTCAAATCATAGTTGCACACCTCATGTAGCCTCGCCCATAGGCCTATATGTTTTTATAAGGTTTGCATCACAACTAAACTGGTCAAATAACTTTTAAAAATTAATCACATTAATCCGCTTTACAAGGGGTGTAGAGCCTAACTGGCATACATAAGCAGCGTGTGAGTTTCAAGTTTGGGGGAGATCATTTTCACTATTAAAATGCACCTTTATAATAAAAGTATTACATGCATAATTGCATTTGGGGTCACTTTTGATAACGGTGTTCTCTGCTAATGGAACATTTGGCTTATAGCCTACTACCACGTGTGCACATTGCTGCGCTTATAATGTGAAGAAATAGCATCATAGTTTATCAACATTTTAAGCTAAACATTCTCATCTGTTACGTCAGCCACATTGTGTAAAAAAAGTGTTTGGAATATTTATTTCTTGCACAGAATAGGTCAACTTTTGTACTATGGGGGATAGTAGATGACATAAGCTAATGCTTTTGTACTATGGGGGATAGTAGATGACATAGGCTAATGCTTTTGTACTATGGGGGATAGTAGATGACATAGGCTAATGCTTTTGTACTATGGGGGATAGTAGATGACATAAGCTAGTGCTTTTGTACTATGGGGGATAGTAGATGACATAGGCTAATGCTTTTGTACTATGGGGGATAGTAGATGACATAAGCTAGTGCTTTTGTACTATGGGGGATAGTAAATTACATAGGCTAATGCTTTTGTACTATGGGGGATAGTAGATGACATAGGCTAGTGCTTTTGCTGTTCGTTAGGCCTACTCATCTTGTCGGCTGCCGAAAATAAATGTGGACAGTTCTTCCAATATCTTCAATATGCACCTCAGCATTGGATCAGGATGCACGCAGTTGCTTACTCGATGTGTCTGTCTACACTTTTTTATAGGGGGCATTCCGGCCAAACAAAGGGGATGCCGCCGGGAAATTGTAGGCATTATCAAGTGCTTGTCAACTTGTGACAATGACTGATGTAGTGTGTACAGCCTGCACAAACAACTAAGCAGAGCTCATCCCTTTTTCAAATCATCATTAGTCGCACCAATGTATTAGAATGTATTGAAAATCAAAACATATAGCCCAACGTTTGTAGAACAACTAAAGTTACATTAATAACTCTAAAATAAGCATATAGGAGTATACCCATTTCTTTGTTAACCGCTCAACACAGAATAGCCACATGTGCACACTCCCTCAAATCGTTTGGAGAAAATATTCTTACCATTTTATTCAGCTTTGTTCATTTGTATTCTTCACACAATAAAATAATGCCACGGAATTATAAGCAAATCTTGTCTGCTAAATGAACTAGTGTAGCCCACAGCCATTTGACATAGTTAGATCCGGACCTAACATAAGGACAACTCAGAGTATGCTATTCTGTTCTTGTGAAATAGACTACATTTTCTTCATATCATGTTTCTTTAGATCTGTCTAAAATAAATAATGTATTTATTGTGAAGGTGTAGGCTATATTACATGGATTTATTAGACTTTTTAAAATGTAGATTTTCTAAAGATCAGCATCAGTGGTTTGTGTTGAAGCCAAAAGATGCTAACTGTGTTTATGTTAATTAACGGTCAATTACCGTGAGATCAACAGTTATCTGGTTGACAATCACCGGCTGATGAAATGTAGTGACCTCCACAGCCCTAGAGGGGACCCTATACATGTTAGCTTTTTAAAGGTTCAAATCTAGAAGTGTCTCCATCTGTCTACTTTCAGAAAAGAGAAGGAGAAAACCGACTCAGAAATCCGAGTCAATGCGCTAGGAGTCGAGTAATCAATTATTTTTTGGAGTCGACTCTCCACCACTTCGTCGTTTCAGTTAACAGTTGGAAAAATGGCAGAGAAAGGCAAGCGACAGCAGTGAAGTCCTGTATCGCTAAACTTTGAGAAGTTAAACGAGAAGGAAATGCACATTTTGTAAAGTGGAATTGAGGTAGAGTAATGGTAGTACTGGCGCACCATGAGACCCAACCTGTTGCTGGCAGCAGTGCAGCTGCATTGTGAATCCACATGGAATTTTATAAATTGTTCTTATTGTTTTAATGGAAGCCAATTAAAAAAAGTGGCAGTTTAAACATAAAGATTATTTTTCTCCATTTGTCACATCCCTACTATGTTTGTTTGTGTGTGCGTCCGTATGTGTGCGCGTGCCCGGTTATCAGACTCTAGTCTACTGTGTGTTGATAAGGCCTGTTAGGGTATTGACATATTGACTTCCTGCTGACTCAATCACAGACCAATCAGATAGAAGTTTGTTTGATTGGCACTAGCCAAATTGGCTGTTAGAGATAAAGTCTCTATGACAAAATGAGTGTGTGTGAGATAACGTGACATGGTCCCAAAGATGAAAAGATACAAGCACCTGTCATAGGTATTTTTGATCACTTTTGAGTTAAAACCTCGTACTTGAAGTTTACCTGAAAACTATAGTCAGCGGGGCTTTAAAGACCAATTTGATTGCATATGCGACTAAAATATTTTGCTGTGTGACCACAAGTTATATTTTGGGAGCATTGTGTCGTGGGCCATTCTAAAACGACTTGTGCATCGTTAACCACTTGTTCACACTTTGTTCAGTCATGTTACCTCATTGGCTAGCTAGCTAACAACCTGGTAACTTGACCAGTATGATCCAACAGTGGAGGCTGGTGGGAGGAGCTATAGGAGAATGGGCTCGTTGTATTGGCTGGAATGGAATAGACGGAACGGTATCAAACACATCAAGCATATAGAAAGCACATGTTTGACTCTGTTCCATTCATTCCATTCCAGCCATTACAATGAGCCCGTCCTCCTATAGCTCCTCCCACCAGCCTCCACTGATATACAAATCAAATCAAATTTTATTTGTCACATACACATGGTTAGCAGATGTTAATGCGAGTGTAGCGAAATGCTTGTGCTTCTAGTTCCGACAATGCAGTAATAACCAACAAGTAATCTAACAATTTCACAACAGCTACCTTATACACACAAGTGTAAAGGGATGAAGAATATGTACATAAAGATATATGAATGAGTGATGGTACAGAACGGCATAGGCAAGATGCAGTAGATGGTATTTGTAAGTCGCAATTTGTAAGTCGCTCTGGACAAGAGCGTCTGCTAAATGACTTAAATGTAAATGTAAAATGTATCGAGTACAGTATATACATATGAGATGAGTAATGAAGTGTTGGGGGCGCAGAAAGGAAAAGGGATAGCGTCTTCAGGAGATCAATAACCATAGCAATTAATTAATTCATGACAGATCTCTTGCATGTAGTCAACGCACAACGTTTTTAAAGCGACAGTGTACAATTTTCAATGTAATATATCTCAATAGGACAATGGTGCTTTTACACAATGTAAAAACCTAATATTACACTAATGACTCTGTCATTTCAATGGCAGGTATTCATATCAACATTTTAGCTTTTATAATTAACGCATGTCTTTGAAGTGTCACATGTTAGTTTCTAGGGCACAACATGTGCTTCAAAAGAAACTAGAATTCATACAGGCCCAATATAGGCTCAATCAACTGGAAAAACATTTTCTGGTGCTCCTAAAT
>NW_026600405.1:0-5000 GCF_029448725.1 Salvelinus fontinalis | reverse complement strand
AGGTCTCACCCTGGCAGTGTGTTTTAACAGGTAAGACGTGTGTCAGGTCTCACCCTGGCAGTGTGTTTTAACAGGTAAGACGTGTGTCAGGTCTCACCCTGGCAGTGTGTTTTAACAGGTAAGACATATTAGTTTACTCACTACAGGGCAGAGTCGTTGAGTTCAAACTCGTAACCCCGGGTTGCGGCCTCTCGGACCCCCTGGTCAGCCCACAGACAGGAAATGGCGTGGCCAATGAAAGGAAACAGCACCTGATCCTCATCAAAACACCTCCCACAGGACAACACAGAGTGGGCGTGCACCTGGGGGGGGGACAACGAGGGTATCATGTACATACATACAGCTTACGTGATACAGTACTGAGCGGACATGAAGCGACACACACTGCAGACCCCAACGTCTCTCACACAGCACAAATAACAAGGAAAGGCTTTCAGCAGAGACGAGTGACCTCGGCCATAAAAACAGAACTCATCACATTTTCACAGCTCTAGTTACGAGCCGTCAGACTCCGTGTGGGCGGTGATGCTTTGAGCTCTGTTACCTTTGGCAATAAAGTTATTCAAATTGAATGGAACCTGACGAGAACACCTCCCACCCAATCTCTCACGCACGCACACCTTCTCCCGATCATACCCCTGTACCATGTCATTACAAAGCAATTACACTACAACTCATCCACTTAACTGGCTATTATTGATGCCCATTTGAACTATGACATTCTAACACAAAATAGAACGAGAGAGAGTGTGTTTGTGCATGTGTTTCTGTGTCCATATCTCCGTGTGTGTGTGTGTGCGAGTATCTGTGTCTGGCTGTGTGTGTGTACGAGTATCTCTGTCTGGCTGTGTGTGTGTGTGTGTGCGAGTATCTGTGTCTGGCTGTGTGTGTGCGAGTATCTGTGTCTGGCTGTGTGTGTGTGTGTGTGCGAGTATCTGTGTCTGGCTGTGTGTGTGTGTGTGCGAGTATCTGTGTCTGGCTGTGTGTGTGTGTGTGCGAGTATCTGTGTCTGGCTGTGTGTGTGTGTGTGTGTGTGTGCGAGTATCTGTGTCTGGCTGTGTGTGTGTGTGTGTGTGTGCGAGTATCTGTGTCTGGCTGTGTGTGTGTGTGTGTGTGTGCGAGTATCTGTGTCTGGCTGTGTGTGTGTGTGTGCGAGTATCTGTGTCTGGCTGTGTGTGTGTGTGTGTGCGCGCGAGTATCTGTGTCTGGCTGTGTGTGTGTGTGTGTGCGCGAGTATCTGTGTCTGGCTGTGTGTGTGTGTGTGCGCGAGTATCTGTGTCTGGCTGTGTGTGTGTGTGTGTGCGAGAGTATCTGTGTCTGGCTGTGTGTGTGTGTGTGCGAGAGTATCTGTGTCTGGCTGTGTGTGTGTGTGTGCGCGAGTATCTGTGTCTGGCTGTGTGTGTGTGTGTGTGTGTGCGAGTATCTGTGTCTGGCTGTGTGTGTGTGTGTGTGTGCGAGTATCTGTGTCTGGCTGTGTGTGTGTGTGTGTGTGTGTGTGCGAGTATCTGTGTCTGGCTGTGTGTGTGTGTGTGTGTGTGTGTGTGTGTGTGTGCGAGTATCTGTGTCTGGCTGTGTGTGTGTGTGTGTGTGCGAGTATCTGTGTCTGGCTGTGTGTGTGTGTGTGTGTGCGAGTATCTGTGTCTGGCTGTGTGTGTGTGTGTGCGAGTATCTGTGTCTGGCTGTGTGTGTGTGTGTGTGTGTGCGAGTGTGTGCGTGTGTGTGTGCACGGGGAATGTCCTGAGTTGCCAGCAGACTAATGGGTCAGGGCTGAGTAAACATGGTGAGCAGCAGCAGCCAATCAGACCACTGGAACCCGCCAGCCTTCTCTGTGTGTGACAGACACGGCTGTCTGCATGCTGCCCTCTAGTGTCCGTCTGGATAAATCACACACACACTAAAGCCATCAAGTGAAGTAGTGTTTCTATGAGGTGGAGGCTAAGAGAGCAAGAGAGAGAAACTAACAGAGAAAGTAAGTCCTATGGACAGACAGAGATACAGTGAGAGAGTCAGTGAGAGCAATAGACAAGAGCGAGACGGACAGACAGACGGACAGACAGAGACACAGTGAGAGCAATAGACAAGAGCGAGACGGACAGACAGACGGACAGACAGAGATACAGTGAGAGAGTCAGTGAGAGCAATAGACAAGAGCGAGACGGACAGACAGACGGACAGACGGACAGACAGAGACACAGTGAGAGCAATAGACAAGAGCGAGACGGACAGACAGACGGACAGACAGACGGACAGACAGAGACACAGTGAGAGAGTCAGTGAGAGCAATAGACAAGAGCGAGACGGACAGACAAAGATACAGTGAGAGTCAGTGAGAGCAATAGACAAGAGCGAGACGGACAGACAGACGGACAGACAGAGATACAGTGAGAGAGTCAGTGAGAGCAATAGACAAGAGCGAGACGGACAGACAGACGGACAGACAGAGATACAGTGAGAGAGTCAGTGAGAGCAATAGACAAGAGCGAGACGGACAGACAGACGGACAGACGGACAGACAGAGACACAGTGAGAGCAATAGACAAGAGCGAGACGGACAGACAAACGGACAGACAGAGACACAGTGAGAGAGTCAGTGAGAGCAATAGACAAGAGCGAGACGGACAGACAGACAGACGGACAGACAGACGGACAGACGGACACTCCATCTCCCTCTAACCTTGTTCTTGCTGTGCGTCAGGTTGATCCGGAGAACGCCCATCCCGTGGAGGACAAACTTCATAGAGGTCAGAAGATTGTCCAGCACCGCTGGCTGTACGGGGTCAACAGGGTCAGAGGTCAAAACAGTTACCATGGCCACGGTGTTCACACCACACAGGGAAAGTCCATATAGAATGCATCTGAAAACCCTGTGTATTACACTACTTTAGTCAAATTAGTGCACTATGGGTAATGGTGCCATTTCAGACAACTGTAGCCTCTATAACCAAAAAGATCAGACATGAATTACATGGCAACAGTGACAACACCAGACAGACAGCCTTTATATAACCTCTTCAAATAAAAAAGAGTGTTCATTCAAATTAGACTCCAGGCTAAAGAGGAGATATCAGACCTGTTAAGAGGAGATATCAGACCTGTGTGAAGACTGATGTCTGAAGATGACCAACACGAAACCAAAAACTCAACTAGATCCAAGGTTGGGTTCAATTCCATTTAAAATTCCAGTCAATTCAGGAAGTACACTGACATTCTAATTCCAATTCTCCTCAATGCTTTTTAATGAGGAACATTTGGAATTTGGTTTACTTTCTGAATAAACTGGAATTGAAATGGAATTGACCCCAACCCTGACTAACTAAACACAAAACTCAATTCCAACTGAACTCAAAACTCAACTGTTTGAATCTCTGAATGACTCAATGGGATTAGGGGGATCTATGATAGTCTCTAACCCCCCTCCTTCTCTTTCCCCCTTCTCTTCCCCCCCCCCCCCTCCCTCCCTCCCTCCCCTGCCAGAAAGAGATAAGCATTACATTCCATCCCGATTTTATCAGTCTAGACTTCCTTTCTTCCTCTCTGTCAGAACGACTGTCTCTTTTCTGAAGTTTATTGGAGGTGTTTCTCAGTGGGGCGTACCTACAGTGTGATAAGAGATACTGTAACCAACGATGAGAGTGGTGACACATAACTTCAGTATCAGTAAAGTGTTAAGCCGGGCTGGGCTGAGGACAGTCAGCTGTCAGGGAGTAATGATTCTTTATTAACACATTCTCCAATATTCATCTTTGCTGACACCTGTATATTGATTTGTGTCAGAAAAATAAGCAGCTCAGAGAGAGAGACTCTCATCCCTTCTCTCCTACCCATCTCACTCTCTTCTTCGCACACTCAAGGGTGTGAGGGAAGACAGAAACAAAATAAGGGAGGGAGGGATAAAATATGCTTTTCTAAAGTATGAGAAGAGGCTCCAAATCAGACTTTAAATCTCCTCCGTACCTTTCCCTGGTCCTAACAAGCAGCATGTGGCTAGGCTTAGTGACCTCTAACCCCAGTCTGCTGCTGTCCCACTGGCACCATGCTCTAAATTCTCACCTCAAAGAAAGGCATCTGTACCTATACATTACTCACTGTCTGTGTTGGTCAAGACCTCCCCCCTGTACCCTCAATGTCTGTGTTGGTCAAGACCTCCCCCCTGTACCCTCACTGTCTGTGTTGGTCAAGACCTCCCCCCTGTACCCTCACTGTCTGTGTTGGTCAAGACCTCCCCCCTGTACCCTCACTGTCTGTGTTGGTCAAGACCTCCCCCCTGTACCCTCACGGTCTGTGTTGGTCAAGACGCCCCCCCCCCCCCCCCCTTCAAAAGTGTCACAGTGTGCAGGCCAAAAAAGGTCACTTTACACAGTGATGAGATCTGTCCTGATGAGATCTGTCCTGATGAGATCTGTCCTGATGAGATCTGTCGTGTTGTATTCATATTCTAAATACCCACACCCCACCTGATGGTCAGATTCTTCCTCTAACCTCCCGTCTCCCCGTTCAAAACAAACACATTCCTGGCCTTGTTTCCCGGCTGCTTTATTTGAAGTGTGTGAAGTCAGATCAGACGTACCAGAGCTTGTGGTCTTCAAAGAAAAATTCTCCATTGACTAGAAACTTAGCCTCCTCTGTTAGTAGACTAATGGACACAGACTCTCTCTCCCCCTCCCCCCAGGTGTTTGTAAAGCAATCTGATCTCAATATCTGAGGGCTACGTCACCCCTTTGTATAGTCTGTGTGTGTGTAGGAAGGGGGATACAATTACAGATACCCACATTCACCTCTGCAGCTATTGTCTGCTATGCTGTCAGCATAGCTAATGCTCCAGTCACTACTCAACCGAGGCGAGATACGGGAACACACACACACACACACACACAGAGAGAGTAAGGAGGGTGAGCCAGAGAAAAGGAGGTAGAGAAACAGAAGGAGAGAGGGAAGAGGGCAAAAGGAGGTAGAGAAACAGAAGGAGAGAGGGAAGAGGGGGGGAAGGAGGTAGAGAAACA